>NC_057809.1:189999185-190155323 GCF_018294505.1 Triticum aestivum | reverse complement strand
GAAGGCGGCGGGGCGCGCGGGACAGCTCGGGCCCGGTCGGGCGACGGGAGGGCCCGGCCTGGGCCTCGTGGGCCGGCGGGGCTGGGACGGCGATGCCGTCCCTCCCGGGACAGGTGGTGTCGCCTGGTTGGTCGGCGGCGGCGGGCGGACACGTCCGATCCGCTTCGGACGTGTTCGGCGGTGCGGGGAGCGGAGAGACTAGGGTTTCGGAAAGAAGATCCGGGAATTGGAAATGAGGGTCTATTTATAGAGGTAGAGGGAGCTAGGAAGCTCCAAATGAGGTGCGGTTTGCGGCCACATGATCGTGATCGAACGCTCTAGATAATGGAAGGGATTTAGGTGGGTTTTTGGGCCACTTTGGAGGGTGTTGGGCTGCAACACACACGAGGCCTTTTCGGTCCCTCGGTTAACCGTTGGAGTATCAAATGAAGTCCAAATGGTACGAAACTTGACAGGCGGTCTACCAGTAGTAAACCAAGGCCGCATGGCAAGTCTCGGTACAATTCGGAAACGTTTAACACCCGCACACGAAAAGAGGTAGAAAGGGACACCGAGTGACATAGGAGCGCCGGAATGCAAAACGGACAACAAACAAAATGCTCGAATGCATGAGACGAACACGTATGCAAATGCAATGCACATGATGACATGATATGAGATGCACGACAAAGACAAAACACATGGAGACAAAAACCCGACGCCGAGGAAATAAAATAACTTAGTGTCGGAAACGGCAAGAGTTGGAGTACAAATAAGGTAAATTGCATCCGGGGTGTTATATTGCGGAAATGCAATGATGGGTTTTGCGAGTAGGCAATGCGGAAATGGAGGGTAAGGTGGTGGACTATACATGGTGTCGCAGTTGGAAGCACGGTCCTTAAGTAGCCAAAACACCTTAGGAGACACAACTCACAACACAAACAAAATTGGGTTAAGTTGGGGTGGCGAAGTGTATGGTGGGTAAGCCTATGCGGAAGTGGTGGTGGTGGTTGATGAAGAAGAAACCGTGCCTAAGTAGCTGAAACACCTTAGGAGACTCAAGTCACTACTCAAACAACCTCAAATGCTATGGGGATCAAAATGGGTTAGGTTGCGGAAGTCGGTGGTGGTGTAGCGGATGATATGGTGGAAGGCCTAGGCAAAGATGCCAAAATTCCAAAATTTTGATGGGGTCAAAAGGTTGTGAAACCAAGGTGAGGTCCTCGGGCACGTTGATAGCTTCAAAACAAGCCAAAGAACACTCAAATCGGAGTTCGGAGTGAAAAGTTGTGACCAAAACGGTGAAGAAGGCTGATGGTGAAATTATGTGTAATGTTTCGGGTTAGGCCGGAAGTTCCGGGGGGGTGGCCGGAAGTTCCGGGGGTCGCGGAAAAAGTGCGGGGAGTCTGGGGTTTTTTGGGGTAAACTTTCTGCTTAGCCCAGAAGTTCCGGGGCTGGGACGGAAGTTCCGGGGGAGTCCGGAAGTTCTGGGGGTCGTGGAATTTCTTCCGGGACGAACCCTAAATTCCAGATCTGAGAACGGGGGCAGAAAAACTCGATTTCCCGAGGCAAAATTGAGACGATTTCGTGGATGAAAAGTGGGGAAACTTGGGGATATGCTAGATCCACTTGAAACCAAGCAAATCCATGAACCAAAATCAACAAAACATCATCCAAACCAACAAATCACAAAAAAATTGGGGCTATTTTTGGTGGGGATTTTCGGATTTAGGACGAAATCAAGCAAAAGAAGGCTAGAAAACAAAGAGGGGGGCTCCGAAATCGTGATCAACCTTGCTCATGATACCAACATGATGTAGGGTAGAACCCTAATGGCCCGATTTTTCACAAAAGGAGCGGATCCCGCGAATAACACGAAGAACACGGGGGAGAAAGGAGAGAAAACACAAGGGGAAACACTCAAGAACAAGTCCAATCACACATCCACTAGACAATCAAACACACAAGATCCACAAGGTACATGAACAACAAAGGGAAAGATACAAGGTAGACTTCATCTCCGTGAGGAGGTCTTGAGGGGGGCCACCCAAGAGGGGGTCTTGAATCCGCTTGGGAGGATCTTCTCCGAGGAGGCACGATCTCCGTGGAGAAGGTAACCAAGTGGATGAGCAAAGCTCTCACACAAACATGAGCTAATCCTTTGCTGACCCTAGAATGGAGGAGGGGGGTGAGTATATATAGTAGCAGCCACGAAGGGGTAAGTGAGGGGCGAATGGGTACATGGGCCTTGGCCCGAGTCTCTGCGCGCGGGTAGGGCCGAAAGTTCCGTGGACGGCCGGAAGGTCCGGGCGCCGGAGGTTCCGGGCGAAGGTCCGGGCGCCGGAGGTTCCGGGCGAAGGTCCGGGCAGGGTCCGGGCTATCCAGAGAGTTGGCACACTCTTGAACGGCTTCGGTGCAGCAGGGCCGGAAGCTCCGGAATGGCCAGAGGTTCCGGTGGCCGGAAGTTCCGGGCAGCGGCCGGAAGTTCCGGGCTTTCCAGAAACTTGTCCACGCTTCTTCTTCCTTCTCTTCCACGCTTCCCTCGCGGATGGTGTAGTTGTTCCTTGGCGCTTGCACTCCTCCTCGACATTCGTGAAGCTCCGACAATACCTATGCATGCACACGGGAGAAGTGTCAAGTAGTATACCATCCTCGAGAGGGTCAAGTGAACACGTGTAAAGAAGATGACTCACCTTTGTGTATGTGAAGTAGATGTCGCACGTGTCACTTACCGAATGAATTTTTGACATGGTGATGTTTGCATCAAGCTGGCTACACGGTTGTGCCATTGTCCACCCCATCCCACCCCTCGGTGTCGTCCGTCGCGATCGTCGAGCTCGTGCCGCCATCCACAAGCATCGCTCATCGTTGTCCCCGAGCTCCTACCATCATCCCTAAACTACCCCACCACCGAAGTCCGATATCACCATCGACGTCCCCGCTGAACTCCTTCCTCCTTCCTGTCGTTGGGGTCCGCCTCTCGACCTTCCCACCATTAGATCATCATGTTTCATGCGGTTCTCAAATTTTAGGGCAGTACATTATTTAAAGCAGAAGTCAGACTGGTGCTCAAAAACATTCTCTCTCCTGCTCTATAATGGTTTTTAGGGCACCGCGTTTTACATTGAAGAAGATGGTGTATGTCTGTGCTTGCAACGAAGTGTTGTCAAACCAAAGCACATGTACGCATCATCATAAAATGGTGTTGCCTGCTCTCTCAAAAAGAAAAAAAAGAAAAATTGGTGTTGCCTGCTTGAGACCAGAACACATGAGCCGATGAACTGGAAAGAGTTCTTTTTTTGGCGATAATAACTGTAAAGAGGTTGAAGCCACGTGCAACTAGTTCCAACCACTTTGGCACTTTTATCCTGTTAAAAACACAAGAATGACAGGCATCTACATTACTATATTTTTAGATTCTGTTTACAGTAATTCCTACGCTGTGGAATAATATTAGAATCGATCAACATAATCGATTTGAAAGCTTCCAAAAATTTACAAGCATGTATTTTGGAGTCCCACTGGGGAATACTCCTGGACTGAGGGTGGCATGCACCATGAACTTTTGCAGAAGGGATCACCGCAGTCAGCTGCTGGGCCTGCGTCGCCGGAGGTAGAGGAACAAAGCCGTGCACGCCGCTGCCGCGTAAGGGAACACAGTCCAGATGCCCTAAGGAAGCATAATTTGGATTAGTGGGATTACGGAGAAGGAGAAATGGAATTGTGGGGGGGTGGTGTTGGGGGAGTGGAACATGTACCACGGCAGCTGCAACGCTCGCGAGCGCCACAACGGGGCGTTCTCTGAGAAGAAATCCAATCGCTAACTGCAGTGAAACATCTTGAATGTCATGAGTAAGGATTGACAGGTTCTCATCCATTGATATGTGGCAAGTTCTTGTGATGATAAATCAAATGTCCGTACCAAAGTGGCCACTTGGTAACTTACAGAACGTAACAGACAACGGTTCTGAAACCAAATAATGGGGTCAATGTCACTTTACCTGGATAGGAAGAGTAAACAGACAGCCGCAACAAACTCCAGCGAAATAACAGTCTGCTGATACGCCCTGTTTATAGTTAGTTACCAATAATGTCAGTGACAAAGCATTGACCAGTATATTCGTTGAAAACTTGGCAGGAGAGTGAAGCCTGAATGACTAACTACTGCGCCTGCCAGAAATCCTGTCGGATTCCTTACGCCGATTGAAAACCGTTCAACTGCAGTAAAAGGAACAGATAATGATGACTTAAACTGCTAAAACAATTGTCTACATACACAGAAGGTGCATTTTGTGGAGTTCCAACATGCGCGCTGTTTACCCAAAGCTTAATAATGATTGTGAAACTGCTAGTTCAGATGCATACCAAAGCCAATCAGGTTCCCGTACTTTTGTATAGCACGAGATACAGTCAGGGCTTTATCCTTGCTAATTCCAAGCTACAAAAAAGAACTGTAATTAGATCTCACTATAATGCACAAAAGATTTATGTCAGTGATTGATAAATACTTGTCTAACTTTGCTGTATATGTCTTCAGATGCTCTTGTTTGTCTAAAAAGCTTACCAAGATAGAATGGTACCATATCGCTGATACAAACACCCCTGCACGAAAGGATAGTTTAAGACAATAATTTCTATTAGTCTGTTCTGTACTATCTTCTGACCAAATGGTCTATAAAGACAGAGGACGGGCATACCAGTAAACCCACAACACCGTAGAAATTATATAAGATGCATTCGTCGAGAACGAGTTAACAAGAGATTGCCAAGTTCCATCCAGACAAAGGGTGCGTGCTAACGAGATCCCGACCTGCAGCATGATGAAGTCAATACAAATTCTTCATTGTTGATAATTGTATTGACTTCATCATGCTGCGGATGGCTCCCGTCCCCCCTCGCCCCCCTCTCCCTTCCGGCGTCCCAGCCCCACCCACCGCCTCCACCCCTCCCCTGCCTCCTACGACGGCCACCTTTCATGACCCTCTCCGACGGCATGACTCCCCCACCGCCAAAGCCTTGCGGGTCGCGCTCGGCGTCGGCGACGCTATGGGTGACGACTTCCAAGTGCAAGTTTGGCGGTGCCTTTCCAAGCATATCAATCCGTGTCGCCATGAACCCCCATGCTTCCTCTCTGTGCATGTCCACCATTCTTCGCTCGTCCTTGACGAAGAGCTGGTGGCCGTCCTCATGCAAGCCTGCCTGGGCGGCAACGCCCCCGCTTTCCAGGTGACTCGTCTCCATGATCAACTCTTTCGCATCTCTGTATCCGATATGCGCATCGTTCAAGCTTTCATTGCCGAGCCCATCCTCGTCGCCACAAGTCACTCCATCCAGTTTCTCCCTTTTCCACCGCCACCCACCTCCACACACCGTCCACCCATCCACCAAACAAAGCCCCTTGACATCGGCGACCGCTTCGGCCATGCCGACGCATTCCTGCGCTCTCAGCTCGGGTCCTGCCCCTCTCCCGGCGTCGACTTCGCGCGCAACATTCATGATTTCTGCTCGTCCAAAGTTTTTGCAGCGCCAACTGCCTCGGCCTCGCTCACCTCAATCATCTTCTTCGTCCATAAAGCGGATTTATGGTCGATGAAACTCTCGTCGCCTCGCTTCTCTCCTTCCGCTTTGGTGGACCTGCGCGTTCTATCGAAGTTCAACGCCTCTCCACCGCTGCGTTCAATGTACCGGTCGCCTCCCACCACGTTGCCATGCTCATGGCGGCCTGCTCCCCGATTGTGGCGCCTCGCATGTTCGCCACCATCACCGTGGCGCCTCATGCCTAGCCGGCCATGTTGGCGGCGCGGCCATCCTCGCCGCTACATGATGCGCTGGCGCCTCCTCGCGTCGTCGTCGACGACTAGCACGCTCCTCTCCGTGCATGGCCTCCATGCAGGTGGGTCATTCTCTCGCCAACGGTCAGCTGCCTGCTGGACCTACTGCAACTCCCGCAACTAGCTCCACTCTGCGATCGCATGCAAAGGTACGACCGTTCCGGCCTGGCATTTCGTTCAATAAGCTGATTTTTTCTAAGTACCACTGCCTTGTCACCACTCCTACCACATGCCTAACACACCAACCAAATACTCCTATCTGGATCGTGTTCTCTTCTAAGTCAGTTTGCGCTAACGAAACTCTGATTAATAATGCTCTAGATCACCAGTTTTCGTTCCAACAGGTTTTCCATGCGATCACGCTCGCTCCGAACTTGTTTTTAGTGCATGTGTACTCGGTCAAGGTCAGATCTGAGGTCCTCCGTTGCGCGCCCATCCTTTTTTCAAATTTTGAACTTCAACTATTTGACTCATTTGACCAAGCATCTCAAATAGTGCGATCGGTACCATTGCCTGTAGTGTTTGAACCGGACTCAATCGATCCATTCGCACCCATCCTGCCCACTCACCGCACGTCCTTGCTTGGACCACACCCGTCAACTAAAAAACTACCGCAAGATCTCTCTCACCTGCACACCAAGATACAACACATTGTTTCATGCGTGGATTCCACTGCTGCTGCCTCGGTTGACCGGAACGCAATCGATGGCCTGGGACACGTGTGCCGCTCATCTGGTTCGGCCTCCCGCCAAGTCTCCTCGCATCCTTTCTCCAGAGAAAAAACAAGACGGTGTAGACGACCGCACCGTACACCCCCTCGACCAGCCTAGTTCGTTAAACAATCCAACCTTAGACCACCCGACCTCACGCCACCCATCACATGCCACTGACGCATCCGGCCCACCTGCGTCGCCACAGCCGCCCCCGGTCGGCCGCTCGGCCTGCTCGATCCCCCAGGTTCCAACGCGCACCCCATATCTTACCTAACAGCCACTGATCCACGGGTCCCACAATCGCACCCCCGCTCGTCCTCACCGCGCGACAAAACCAACGCATGCATGCGCACGCATGCGACCATCATCACGTCTACTCCACCACCTGCCTCCCCTACCTCCGTCAGCCTACTCTCCGCCCAGTCCCCTCAGCTCCATCCCGAGATCGCCATTACCCAGTGCCACGCCCCTGCCACCGCTGCCAGTCCGCTAAGCTCTTCGATCTCCACGCCGCTGCAAGACCCGCGCAGCTACCGGGAGGTTTTGCTCTGCTCCCCGCCTCGGGCCCCTGCATCCCCTCTCCCCCATCCATCGCCCTCTCCAGCCTATAAATCGCCTCCTTCCCAGATGGTTAGCCTCAAACACTTCCACCACCACTACAGCCGCAAGAAGAAGACTAGGTGTTTTCGGTGCCTTGCTAGCGACCACACCATCGCAGACTGTCGCGACCCCGTCCGGTGCTCTCGCTGCTGGTGCTCCGGCCACCGGAGCTACAGGTGCAAGGCCATCCGCTTCCTCCCGTTCTTCCCTCCTATGCCCCCTTCACCGCGTATTAACCCTGCTTTTGTGCGACCGCCATGCAGCTCTATGGCACACACGACGGGCACCCACACCGCCTCCGGCTCGTCGGCCGGCTCCACGCGCTCCGATGGCGCACCAATCTGGTTCGGCTCCCACTGCGTCCTCACCAACGATCTGCCGCCATTCCGTCTCCCGCTCATCTTCGGACCGCGCACGTCCTCATCCTCCCCCCCCCCCGACGCCGTCCTTCGCTCCACCCCCACCCCCTTCCCCAGTCACCATTCCCACCGCAACATCATGCTTCCCTCCACCGGCACCACACATCCCTCTCCTTGTCCCTCCAAGCTGCCTAGTCCGCCAGGTGGACAACCTTGCCTACGTACACCTTGCCACTCCTATGCCTAACCCATTTAGGTTCATCCGCCAGGCCCTCGCTCAACACCGCAACAATCCCACGTTCGGCCTCACTTCCTCCGCACGTGGCGCCGGCCGTCTCTCCTTTGCCAACGCAGACGAGCGCCTCGCGGCCACTGGCCATGGGCCGATCCACCACCAGGGCAATACCCTGTTCTTCGAAAGGCCTGAACACGCTGACAATAGATCTACGGCCATCTTCGTTCACATGGCTGAGATCGAGGCTTTCGATTATCCCGATGAGCTCTGGCACCCGGAGGGGGCAGACTACTTCTTCTCCCACCTTGGTGACTTTGTCTCTGCCGACCAACACTGCTTCCAGGGTGACCACTCTAGCGTTCACGCGCTCGTCATGGTTGCCTGCGATTTTGTCCTCCCTCCATGCCTCACGGTGCGTCTCCCCGACAACGACATCATCGTTGTCAAGCTGGAGCCGCGCGCTCTTCCATCACGGCTCCGGGGCATCGCCCTTCAGCTCTAAGGACGGGGACGACGGCTCCCTATCCTCCCTCTCATCAAACCCTCGCCTCTCTCCCTCCACTGTTACTCAAATCAGGAACACTGCCATGGCCATGTCACCATTTGCATGCACCCCGGAGTCGCCCTTGGGCCCTCCCCCATCTCCCACTGCTGACAGGCCGCTCGACGGCATCCCAATCCTCGCAGTCATGGCTGACGGCATGCCCATTGCCATGCTTGTTCATGCCCCATGGACCCCTCCCGCTCGCTCCCCCTCTCCACAGAAGCTGCACGCTCGCTCGCGCCATGCACGTCCCCTGCTTGCACTGCCAGCCCCACCATCTCCACTTCCTCTGCCACCTACGCCGCCTCCTCCACCATCCCCACCTGCCCTTCAGCCGCTCCCCCTTCCTGTGGATCTCTCCGCCCAGCCACTGGACCTGCCCCCAGAGCCTACGCACGAGTGCCTTGCCAGGCGCATCAGCAGGCGCGCCAAGATGGCTGCTGACTCCGGCATCAAGGCTAGACGCAGCGCTAGGCTGGCTGAAATAGAGCCGCCTATCTACTCCTCCATGACCTCCAAGGCCATGCGCTCCAAGGCAAAGAAGCTCGACCTATCTGCTACTTCCAAGGACCTCTCCGACGCCCTGATCCACGCTCGGCTCTGCGACGACTCTGGGCTCATCGACGGCTCTGCGCACGGTCCTGCCTCGCCTGAGGACCTGGCCGCCGTCGCTACTGCCTGCGGCGCCACGCCGGAGATGCTGGCAGACCTCGCTTCCGGTTCTGGTGGCCAGGGATCGCCATGATGTGCTCTCTTCTCCGCGGCCACGTGTGTGGCGGCCATGTCTGGCCATGTATCCGGGGCCTCGCTCCGACCTGTAGTCGCTGTGTTAGGTTTAATCTACTTGTAATGGTGCTCATGCCTGCTTCTGTCAGTTTGCCGTACTGTACCATGACCCGAAATGGTTGCTTGTTGGGTCAATACCCCTATGTAAGGTGTCAACTTAAGTTTCCATTATGAAAAACGCTACCTACTCTATCGTGTCCTGGAACGTTCGCGGTCTAGGAGATAATGATAAGTGCTCCAATGTGTTCTCTGAAATCAATCTCCTACGCCCATCCATTGCCCTTCTTCAAGAAACCAAATTACAAAAACCAGACACAATCAAACTACGATCGATCTTGCCGCGCTTCCTAGACTCTAATAACCACCTCGACGCAATCGGAACGGCGGGCGGCATTCTCTTGGCTTCTAACTCACGTTGCTTCTCGCTTCTCAACTGCCAACACAGGCGTTTCACATCCACATTAACGCTATCATGTCTTGCATCGCCACATAATATCTTCATCACTAATGTCTACGCCCCCTCGCAACGAGAGCTAAAACTAGTCTTCCTTGACGAACTGAAACAAATCGAACCACCACCTCAATCTCCTTGGCTCCTAATAGGTGATTTCAACCTGACTCGATTCCCCAATGAACGCAACAACGACAACTTTAGACGATCGGAGGCTGATGCCTTTAACGACACCATCGACCAACTTGCTCTCTTAGAGCTCCCGCTCCTTGATAGAGAATTTACCTGGTCAAACAAAAGACTATCCCCCACGCTGATTCGCCTAGATAGGGTACTGATCAATCTATCTTGGGATGCTCTTTTCCCTAACTCACACCTCACCTCCCTCACTCGATTTGTCTCTGATCATGTTCCACTCCTCGTCACCGTATCCACATCCGTCCCATCTTCCCGCCTTTTTCGATTTGAACAATTTTGGACCTCCTTCCCAGCCTGTTCTAACATTGTGGGCGGCTGCTGGCAGCCCGGCCCACAGCGCCACGGTGGGCGTTTCATTGATCCGGCGGCTTCGCTCGCTCAAAAAATTAAGGTACAAGATCGGCCCTAAAGTCTTGGGCCAAGTCGCTGTGGCCCATCTATCAACGGGAAACAAATTGCAAACTCGCTCTCCAGGCCCTTGACCTAAACGAGGAATTCGCTCCTCTCTTCCCGATCGAACAAAAACTGAGGCTTACGCTCTCCAACTTGCTACAACATACCATCAAACAAAAAATCGCCTTCTGGAAACAGAGGGGAAAGATCAGGGTCGCCATTGACGGTGACGAAAACACTTGATTCTTCCATGCCTCGGCTACGCAGCGCTCTCGATCAAACAAGATTCCCATGCTTTTACACGACACTTCCGAAGTTTTTCTGCACGAACAAAAAGCTGACATCTTAAAGGACTTCTTCCAACAGCTCATCGGGACCTCAAAAAATGCAACATGGAACTTCAGCTTGCAACAACTGTACCCCTCACCCCTCCCCCAGCTCAGTGATCTTGCACAACCTTTCTCTATGACGAAATATACCAAGCCTTCCTCTCTATGAACACCAATGCTAGCCCTGGACCAGATGGCTTTGGACCCATCTTCTTCAGAAAATATTGGAATGATATCAAACAACCCATCCTAACCTTCTTCGCTGCCTTCCATGATCAAACCGCTTCTTTAGAACGATTCAACCGGGCCTACATGGTCCTTCTTCCAAAATCTCAGGCACCAACAACCCCAGACGCGTTTAGACCCATATCTCTTCAAAACTGCACGCCAAAAGCAGTTGCCAAAGTCCTCACCAATAGAGTTAAACCTCTCATCCCACTGCTCATACATTATGACCAGACTGGCTTCCTTCATGGACGTAACATTGCTGAAAACTTTATATACGCTGCCGATATCCTCAGTGCATGCCACTCCCGTAAAGCCCCGACCATGATCTTCAAGCTCGATTTCAGGAAAGCTTTTGACTCCATATGCTGGTCCTCCCTCATACAAATCTTACAAGCCCGCGGTTTTCCCTCTGACTTCTGTTCTTGGGTACAAAATATCCTTCTCACTGGGAAAACAGCTATCCTTTTAAATGGCGTTCCAGGATCCTGGATTCAATGTAGATGTGGCCTCCGCCAAGGTGATCCATTCTCGCCATACTTATTCATCATCGTTGCCGACGTCCTTCAACGTCTAATCGCAAAAGCGTTCCAAACCAACGTTCTTTGTCACCCGTTACGGCCTAACGAACCACCTGTGACACTTCAATACGCTGACGATACACTGATAATTGCTGCGGCTAGCGACGCCGCCACCATTATCCTCAAAAACACCCTTCATGACTTCGCCCTTGCAACGGGGCTAGTCATCAACTTCCAAAAAACGGCTCTTCTCACCATAGCCACTGACTCTTCCACGCAAAACAGCATTGCCATAGCGATTGGTTGTTCCTTATCCTCCTTCCCGCTAGTGTATCTAGGTCTACCACTCTCCCCCACCAAACTGCCTCTCACAGCTTTCGACCCAATCATAGACAGCTTTCGAAAATTCCTCTTCGGTTGGGTGGCCCGCCTGCTCTCTCGGGGGGCACGTCTCACCCTGCTAACTGCGGTTCTTGACTCCTTAACAGTTTATTTTATGTCCGTCTTTCACCTACCAAAATCGATCATAGCCAAACTAGACGCCATCCGGAGGGCGTTCTTCTGGTCTAACGAGCCAACCTGCACTGGGGCGAGCTGCTTGGTCGTGTGGAAAAACGTTTGCAAACCTAAAGATACTGATGGTCTAGGCATTAAAAATCTGGAAGTTCAAAACCGCTGCTTGCTTATGAAATTCTCCTCCAAAATTCTACAACACCCAAACATCCCCTGGACCCAATGGTACCACCACCAATACCCTCTTGGCATTGCAGCAAAAACCTCAAAACCCTCCTTCCTCTGGAAGATCATCAACAACAACTTGCCACTTCTAATTGAGCACTCATTTGTGCTCACATACAATGGCCTATCCACTTTCTTTTGGCTTGATAAATGGTTACTGCAGTCTCCCCTCCAAAACGTCTTCCCAAACCTCTTCTCATACTCCATTGATGACAAGGTTTTAGTGGCTACTGTTTGGCAAACCAGCTTGTTGGCAAACCTACGGAACCGTCTGTCTAATGCTGCTGCTCGCGAGTTGGATTGTGTGCTGTTGTTGTTGCAGGATTTCCAGCAAACGGACCAACCTGACGAAAGATCCCTCACCCACGGACTACCGTTCTCTGCCAAGAACGCCTACTCCTCCATTACTGCTGAAGATGATACAGACCCTCACCACGACTTTGTCTGGTCTTCCAAAGTCCCGATCAAAGTCAAGATCTTCGCATGGCTCCTCCTCCGTGACCGGCTCAACACGAAGGCAAACATGTTCCACAAACACATTGCCCAATCTGTCCGCGCTGTCAAGACCCTCATGAAGATGCACTCCACCTCATCTCCAACTGTTCTTACGCTACACAGGTCTGGTCCTCCCTGGGCCTGCCGGCCCCGACCTCCCTTGCTGCTCTGCTCCAACACCCAACGCTTCATGGCCTCAACCCCAATATCTGGCCTTCGGTGGTTCGGACTATCTCTTGGAAGCTATGGGATTCCAGAAACGCGCTCGTCTTCAGGAATGACGATCATACACACAGAACCACCATACGGAACATTGTTGCTGACTTCTCTCTATGGGTTTTTCGGTTCAAAAAGAAAGAAGATAATATCTCCGCTAGACAATGGCTTCACTTCCTCTCTTCAGCTGTACCCTAATGATCATGTTGTAACAAAACTACTATTGTAATTCTCGACTCCTCCTTTTGAGTGGTAATATATTCAGGTGGGGAAGCTCTCCCCCCCGGTGACCGTTCAAAAAAAATTATCAACAATGAAACCACTATGAAGTATGAACAGGTATAAATTTGTGCATATGTGAAATAGAGTTGGAATACTAGATGAGCATAGTCTTAGGTACCAGTACAGAGACAGACCCAAACGTTTAAAGCTTCTTCACTAACAAACAGTCCAAATCCAGCAGCCATGAGCAACCAGAAGTAGACCCACCTAAAAAAAAAATAGGAAACTCAATATATTTACAGAAGTTTCAATAACGAATTATTTAGTTGTCAAATAATTTTGCAGTGATAAATGTCATGTTCTTGAAACCTTGCAAGGGTGAAGGAGGGAAACAAAGCTAGGTTGTATAAACAATTCTAAATTTTGCAATGATAAAAAGGGAATGATGCTTGGAGGTTACAGAGTCATCTCAAAAGCTATTTCTATAGATCAATCATGAACCATTGTGCGTAGTGTTCAATTCAGTCACCGTCCATGAAGGAATAGATTTGACACCTCACAAACTGAAAGTGGTTCATGAATACGTTTCAACAATAAATATTTTTACTTCAGCATCTATTTGCTCCTAGAATAAGAACACAATATTTAGCATCAAGGAAACAAAAAGATGGTCAAATACACATACCCTGGTGTATATTCCGGAATGATGACCTTCTTCCCGAACTGAGAAAATGTATATCCGACAGTATCTGACTGCGCAGAAGCATCAATAATCTGTGGCAGGCTGAAAGAAGGACCAGATGAAGGTTGCTTCATGAAGATGGATATCGCGGTGACCGTAGCCGCAACACCCAGTGCAACTGCCACTTTTGCAAGCAAGGAAGCGCCAGCATTGCTGCTAGGTTCGACTTCCACCGCATCGATGATCTCACTTGCATCGTCGACACCAGCAGAAGGTTCTGCCCCAGACAGCGCCTGCGCAGTCCATGGACCCAAACGGGACGCCCTGCGCAAACTGTTTATGTTTGCAGGAAAGAAGTTTCAGACATCTTAACCCACCAGTTTTCCCCAAAGCACACCCTTCTGTAAGAAAACTGAGCCCTAAATCTATAAAAGATGACTGCAGAAAACCTATAGATTGTTAAATTCAGTGAGGAACATATGAGACTTGACTTGGGAACATCTAATCTAATCTACAGAGGCTACAGCGATGAGTCGGCTATTGGTAAGAAAGCGTCGTTTCTTCTAGCAGAGGTTGCTCCAAATTCGTCCAGGCGGCAGAAATGTTAGGCCGCCTGCAACAAACGCCTACTGAGAAAAACGCCACCCTCGAACCCCGATCCTACTATCAGAGGGAGGGAGCTCCAGGAGGAGGAGGAGAACCCGACCTCGTAACGCGACTGCGAGCCGCGGCGGACCGGCGGGGACCGGCGGAGAAGGTGGCGCGGCGGCGGGGGAGTCGAGGAGGAGGCGGTGGCGGAAGGCAGCCCAAGCGCGCGTGGACCGTCGCCATGAGCCTGGGAGGATGCGGCGGCGGTGGCGGCGTCGCGCGTGTCAGGACCAGGCTATCGGCGTATGTTTTGTGTGGCGCCAAAGCAGGTTGGTCGCTGGAGGATGATGATGCGTGCAAATGGCGTATGCCATGAAACTTTCAAGTCTACAGTATAATTTTCTTCTCTTAGGGCCTGTTCGGATTAGAGGAATAGAAAACATAGGTTTAGAACAACGGACACCCAAACGTGTGGCATGTTTGCACTTCGCTCACACGCATTGATACATATTGTTTTTTTGCACGAATCCCCTTGTTAGAGTCTGAAGCAAAATGGAGCTCTCCCGTGCGTTTAGATTCTGGGCCGTTGGATCGGTTTCGTGATTGCGTTCTGGCCGTTGGATCTCGGGCTCGGTCGTCTCCAGTCGTCGGATGTTTACTCGGTCGTCTCTAGCCGTCGGATATTTTCCCTACAGCCGTGTCCCGCCCGGCCGTGCCACCGCGCGTAATTACGCTGCCCCGCCAAAGGCATTCTCGTCATTTCACTTGGCTGGGAAAAGATCTGTAGCGCAGGCAGAGGCGAGACCGTAGAGCCGTCGTTCCCCTCCCCTTCCAGCCCGCTCGCCTCCTTCTCCCCCTCCCGCGCCCGCCTCTCTCTCTCTCTCCCTCCCGCGCCCGCCTCTCTCCCTCTCCCTCCCGCGCCCCTCCCTGCCCCGCCGCCGCTCCCCGCACTCGCTCCTCCTCCCACGCAGCCGCCTCTCTCCCTCGCTCGCTCCTCATCTGGCGACAGCGGCGGCGGCGGCGGCTCCCGCGCCCGCATTCTTCCTCCTACCAACCACGGCGCTCCTCCCCATCGCCATGGACGAGCTTGAGCTCCAGGTGCTCCTTCTCTGCCCAGAAGCCCAAGGGCGTTGCGGGGCGGCAAGGGGCTCAGCCTCAACCCGCCAACCCTAGCTGCCCCCACGCTGCCGTCGGCTCCTTCTCCCGGCCTGCCGGATCCCGTCGTCCGCATCCCCGGCGTCGTCGCCGTCGCCGTCGTCCTCGCGTGCACTCGGCAGGAGAAGTGCGGCTCTCCTCTTAGCCCGTCTCAGTTCTCTCTTGCTCTCTCAGTCCCCTTTCTGCCGGGTTCTTGCCACTGATGCGCCACCTCCTGGTTCATCATGAAGGTATTGCATGATAGGTGCTCGATAAATTGTGAGGGCGGGCTAATGAGTAGTTTCTTAATGGTTGGGCCTGCGATGGCATCGATTAAGTCTGTGTTGACAAGACCAGCTGGGTTTGCGATGACTAGGTTGTTAGCACAGTCTCCTGGATGCAATGCTCCTCTTGTTTCTTCTTATCTTACCAATGGATTTGTTTGGGCTAAGAAAATGCACTCTCTCTGGATCTGTGATGCCACCACTTTCTGCTATCAAGTAGTGGTTCTTACATGTTTTCCGTATGTCAAATTGTGCCATATGTGACCTTTTGCTTCACCGTAGTATTAATTAATGTAAGATGCAGATTTTTAGAAATATCAATGATTGTGTGATGCTTAATTAGGCCTGAAACATTTATCTTGCCAAATTTCTGTGCATATGGCGACCTCTCCGACCTTTTCTACTAGGAGATGATGCTGGTTCTGAAATTATGATCATATATTTATGAAGTTCTTTTTTTTCTTGAGCGCGTGTTCTTTTTATTTTGCCATATGTGACCTTTTGCTTCATCGTAGTATTAATTAATGTAAGATGCAGATTTTTAGAAATATCAAGGATTGTGTGATGCTTAATTAGGCATGAAACATTTATCTTGCCAAATTTCTGTGCATATGGGGACCTCTCCGACCTTTTCTACTAGGAGACTATGCTGGTTCTGAAATTATGATCATATATTTATGAAGTTCTTTTTTTCTTGAACTCGTGTTCTTTTTATTTTGTCGATCAGGTACTTCATGGCAGCGCTGTGGACAGCATCACCGTAACCACATTGATGGTCCAAGTCCTAGCTCACAACATCACTTTTTAGTTCTGCTGTGAGCACCTCAACAGCTCAACGTCAGCTATTATTGATGTAGCTGCATATAGTCATTCTATGATCTATTTTGGCTACCATCATTTTTAGGTGGGCCGTGAGCACCTCAACCACTCAGTATGATCTATACCATGATTTATGAAACGAGTTGTTTATGTTAATCTTTGCTTGTGCTTCTTATTACATAGTGATAAAATGTCTTCTATTTATGTACTCTTCCTCACAATCCCAGTTATCCATGTTTATGTACATGTCTTCTGTCTCTGATCTGCAGGTTGTTATGCTGGTTTTCTCTAAGCTTGAAATATACGTAGCCTATATATCTACAAAAAGGGATCAAGAACTATATGTGGGCTACTCATTATAGTCGCTGTCGATATTAACTCTTTTGCATGTTTGCATCTGAATCAATCATCTGCTCTCTACTAAATGTATGTGAGCTACTCATTTGGTTATATATGAGCTACTCATTTGGTTATACTGTGTAAATAGGAATCAATAATAAAAGTAGATGGTACAAAGTTGTGCCCCTAGCTTTTTTCCCATTGGTCTTGCTAAGCAAGTTAATGTATATCTTCATTTATATAGCATCTCTACCGTTCCAATATGTTTAGCTATATATGTTCACTTGGTCCCTTAGTTACTTCCTCGGCCCTCTTGGCTGCCACCGAATAGATTTTTATATTTTTGTATATCTTGCTCAGCGTCCTATGCTCCATATACGCTTTCCTATATATTTATAAATTTTCATCTGCATTAAAGTGATACATATATGTGATGATTTCTGACTTGACTTATGCTAGGATTAATCCTGCAGCAATCGGTATAGTCAGTGTTGTCTGGATGTGTTGTACCATATTAGATTATGTGTTCTGCCCAGCAGGGATTATTTATCGATGCTTCTTGGTGTATCTAGAGAGTCTGATTAGAGAGAAGTCAGTTCACATCTCAGTGGCTTTTGTTGTTTAATTTACACAACATATGCAGGTTCATATAGCAGTATGCATGTGTGAATATAAACTCTTCATGCAATGTGGCAGTAAAAGGCCTTTCGATTTTACCTTAGGCACTACAGGCAGCTAATAGATAGGCCCATTGCTTGCATGATGATAAGTTTTGAACTGACGGTGTTCTTGACAATAGTTGCATCAGTGCACACGAGGTCCAAAGAAGCATTGTTTCATGTTTCATTTACTTTTCTATTGCAATCACTCATCCAAAAAGAATATTCAGTGCACCTGTAAAACATCTAACAAAAATAATCATAGACCCTTCTTTCTAAATCAGAATATAACAGTACTAAATCAGCTAGATGGGTTGTAGATGCTTTGTTACTCAATGATAGGAAAAAATGTTAGCTGCGCTCTTGACCTACCTACCAGCTACTGACCGCCCTATCCATTTCCCTCTCCAAGTTAATATACTTTCTTTGTTGGCCCAAGACACAAAGCAAGTTCTGCGTTTGTTGTGTTCATTCGTTCCTGATCAACGATTTTCTTTTCCAGATGACCCATTTGGTTTCCGCTCCGTTACTTTCTACTTTGCTGATAGAAATTGAAGGATCTGCGTGTTTGTAATCTTAGAACTTTCGGTCATTTTAGAACTTTCGGTCATTTGTAATCTCTCCATGGCGCTTGCCGCTCTGACAGCGATTTTGAAACAATTATTACCTGATAAAAGATGAAAGTAGAATGCTTATGTTATTTAATTTTGTCCGTTCATGCTTATCCTTTTGGGTACTTCTGAAGGAACTTTTGGGTTGTTTCCTACCCACTAATATTATTTATCAGAAAATTCTTTATTGAAATCTTGAATAAGGGAA
Organism: Triticum aestivum; assembly: GCF_018294505.1. Taxonomy (NCBI): domain Eukaryota; kingdom Viridiplantae; phylum Streptophyta; class Magnoliopsida; order Poales; family Poaceae; genus Triticum; species Triticum aestivum. The sequence continues at coordinate 190,137,164 of NC_057809.1, read as the reverse complement.
CTATAATAATGCAGATAAATAAGATTTTTTTTCTTATTTTACAAACAGGTGCATGTTATGATTATTGTGTTGGGGTGCAAGGCGCAACTCCGACGTGGTTCCTCACCGGTTGGACGGCGTTCAGGCGCAACCCCGGCGCCCACTGAGTACTGCCTCGGCTACAACCTCCCCCGGTGAGATCCATCTTCCTCCTGCTCCTCTGCTTCGGCAACTGCATGGGACATGGCCGTGGCTATATTGATGTTGTGCTCTTCTCATTGATGCTCTATGGCCTACTCATGCATCGGTTCCTACTCGGGCTCTGTAGTTGTCGATCCATGCTATTATAGGGTTTGCAGGTTGCTATTAGTGATCAGTTGCTATCATAGGAGCTCCTGTGATGCTCTGGTTTACATGTGGATGCCCTGGTCCTATAGCTGTGCTCCTGGATTTGCTTGATTGATCAGTGGCGTTCGTGCTAGGGCGATGATGATTAACCGTGGCTGAAATAAGTGTGCCTTTGAGCGATCGAGGTACCTGTCGGTATCAAGTTGGATCCTCCCTCTTGTCTCTAGAATCCTTTTTGATATTGTGATACTTGTTGTTCTGTCCTTGGATGGTCATTCTTGTTGAGTGATAACCAGGACAGATCCACTGTATCCCATCCCCTTGTTAGAGTCTGAAGCAAAATGGAGCTCTCCCGTTCGTTTGGATTCTCGACCGTTCGATTGTCTGTCCAAACGAATCCCGGCCATCCGATCTTCAGATGAAACAATCTGGACCGTTGGATCTCAGACAGGGCCGGTCTCGTCCGTCGGGTCGAAAACGAGACCGCTGCAATGCCCTGGTCGCGCCACCGCGCGTGAATAGCATGCCCCGCCGATGTCGTTCTTGTCATTTCATCCATAGGCGTATAAAACCAGCACGCCCATGGTGACCCTAGCTGCCTCTCTCTTCCTCCCGCCCCTCACGCCACCACCCTACCTCCTGTTCATGCTCAGTTGCTATCATAGGAGCTCCTGTGATGCTCTGGTTTACATGTGGATGCCCTGGTCGTATAGCTATGCTCCTGGATTTGCTAGATCGATTAGTGGCGTTCGTGCTAGGGCGATGCTGATTAACCGTGGCTGAAATAGGTGTGCCTTTAAGCAATCGAGGCACCTGTGGGTATCAAGTTGGATCCTTCCTCTTGTCTCTAGACTCCTTTTTGATCCTGTGATACCTATTGATCTGTCCTTGGATGGTCATTCTTGTTGAGTGATAACCAGGGCGGCTCCATTGTATAAACAGATTAGTGTGGTGATAAGAGATGAGGCGGGTAGGTTATATGATCGAGGAAAGCTGAATCTGAGCCCACTATGCAATGAACCCTGAACCCTTTTTATTTGTATTTAAAGGTGTTGCTTATTTATGCTCCAGTGTTTATAGCCGTCTTATGTAAGGATTTCTTCTCTCTCATACCTTTATTGCATATGAGTTGTTCTTGATCTTTTATTGTTTGTTGGGGGCTTTCTTGTTTTGTTGGGGGCTTTCTTGTTTTGTTGGTGCCTTACCGCCAAGCAGATCCTTGGATTTAGCTAGGTTATCTGTTTCATTGCTTGGTTTTTTGCCTGTTAAAGAGAAGCTTAGGTCTATATGGATTCCTGAGGTAATATCCATTGTTTCTCATAGTTTAGTTACAACTGATTTCCGAGTTCTAACTCCTTCATGTTATTTCATTATTTCTCCTCTTTGTACCGCTATTTATTTCAAATTCTGAAATAAGGACGGCCTTGGTGGCTGTATTTACTTGCGCTTTGTTTATATATGATTGGTATTAGATTCTTTGAGAAAATTTGTTGTTACATTAGTGGTCTAGCTAGATTGCAAGAAAGGGGCTGTATCTTCCCTTTCGGTGCTCAGCGGGAGGAGTGCGCTCGCCGCCGGCCCTGACGAGAGGTGTCGCCGCCCTGGTCAGATTTGGCCGCCTCCACCACCACCCACTTACAGGAGGCCCCTGCCACTCCTCCTCCATCGCATGGTCATCACTGGGAGGAGCAGCAGCTCTGCCTAGAGGCATCGCCATCGGCTAGAGGGCGTCGGACTCTCGTCCTTGCGTTCATGCACCTCCGGGAAGAAGACCCGAGGTAAGCAGCCTCCAATTTGCCGTGCGAATTGAGCAGTGAGTGCCCTCTCCACTTCCCCCTTCCCTGTCTCTCTCACACGTGGATTTACCAGTTCATTCGCTCAAGATCTGATATTTCAATCTGTTCATTTGCAAGGGGTTGGATCCAAGAGGCAGAGATGCAGTCCTCCAGAGCTGTTGGGAAGAAGAAGAAGAAGAAGAAGAAGAGTAAGCTCATATTCCTCTTCTATGTTGATTTAGTAGACGAAAAAATTAGGAAGAGGATTAGGAAGAGTATCTGCAGATCTATCTTCCTGCTCCCAGTCTCATGATTTATCATGTAGCTAGGTCTCTTTCATGTGCATATCCTATGCAGTTTCTTTTGATGGAAATATTTAGTTTGTTCTGATCTCATGGACACTATTATGGATTATGACTGAATAATGTATACCTATGATGGATGTTCTCATTCCTGTGACTTATCATTCGGAGATAATAGTTGATGAATGGTGAATCATGGCTTTCTTTTGTATAACATTTTGAAAACTTGGCCCTTTTGGTATATCATGTAGCATTTCCTTTGGTTAGCTTGTCATTTTCTTTGGTTAATCTTCCTGCACTGACCACTTGGTGTTGCTGATGGCACAGATTGCAAAGGATGGCGAGATTGAGCGTCTGAAGTAAAGCTCAGACCTGCACATGTCCAAGTGTCAGTCGCTTGAATTGATTAGGCAGAGGGACATAGATATAAGAGAGAAGGATGGTGTCATTCAGAGCTACCATTATAAGACAGTGAGCTTCCCTAATACCCTTACACTTCTACCAGTAAATATGTAGCGATCGAGTTGAGAGTACAGGGGCATGTGAAAAAATGGTCACTTGGTACAATCTGATATAGTTGTTGCTTGGTTTCTACTCTTCACATGTGCATTTGTTGGAGATGTTCGAGTCTAACACTGATTTTATGCTTTTTTTTCCATTTCGTTTGCACAATTTATGCATCCCATTTTTTGACTGAGAACCTGCTAATTTATGCTTTTGGTTGCTGCTACCAATTGTTCTTTCGAGAAAATAACCACATAATTTTTTTGGTTGTGGTGCACATAACTAATTATAATTCATCAGCAAAACTATTTATGCTGGGTTGTTCGAGATAGGTATCTTATAATATTTCTTGGTTTTAAAGCCCATGCTGTTGTGGATTTTGTATAGATTCAGAGTTTCCTCTTGGATGGTTTGTTAGGTCAACCAATAGTGAAACTTGCAAGTAACTTAGTAGAAGATAAAGTATCCAGTTTGACCAAGCTACAAGCTTATTACCAACCCTTGTGTAAATTGACCAAACAACTGGAATATCACTAAGCAAATTAGGTGCAAAGCAACAGACCCCTTTAGAGCAACCAAGGACAGAATATGATAATTTGTACTTGCTACCATTTCTGTGTTTTACTTCTATCATAATCGAATGTTTCTTTACTTTATTATCATCCTGTAAAGTGCAAATGCTATATGCTTCGGCAAAACGTTGAGACCGGCACCCTTGCGCCAAGTAACTTAGTAGAAATTATGTTCATATGAAGCAAAAGAAAGACATGCAGTACCTTGCAATTACATCATGATTATTAGCCTATTGTAGCCATTTCATTCCATTTTTGCCACTTGTGTTGTTCGTATACTGAAATATTTTAGTCTATATGGGTCTTTAGAATGTTATGGCTGTAATTGTAATATGTTAGTCGAATTAATTATATTATTGAAATATTGTGGTTCTTTATAGATGTCGACTCTAATTGGTGACTGAATTAGACTTACATGAATTACAATATTGTGGTTATGTACTAAAATAAATTCTTCTCCAGTCTAAGCTCTAAGACCACATGAACTACTATATTTTCTCACTTGTTGGCTATAGTAAAAAACAGGGGCATGCTTTAATAGTGCCACCTTTTGTTTGCAGTACTATTGTTGTGCCAGTTAACAGGGTAGATTCTGTCACATTGAAATTAAAAATTGAGCAACAATATTTTGTTTAGGACTTAAGGGTTGCCTCCCTATGTGAGTGAGCTTACTGTTCTTTTTTTATTTGCAGGATGGGGAGCTGATGAACCCAGGGTCCTGACAGATATACCTCATCTTCCCAACGGACAACACCTTCCTCGAGGAGGACGACTCCAACTACTTCAGCTATCTCGGCTGTCCTGGCCTTTTATGAAAGATGAATCAATGATTTATGTCAGCACAAGCTACCGGCAGCTTCCTCGCGTGCAATGCTATTTGAAGACCATTCAGGTGATTTAAAAGAGAAGATGTCCAGAATGTCTAAGAAGATTGAAGATGATGATCAAAAGATTGACATATTAAGCGATTGCCAAGATGTGAATAATGCTTGCCCCTGCCTTTAGTAATACCTTGCTCTTCTTTATGAAATCTTTCCTATTACATATTGATGCAACAACTTGCAAATTTTGATATCCCTATTTACATACATTACTCAGCGGCTGACCTGTATAGAGTTGCGTGGCAGGCATGTGTGTTGGGGAACGTAGTAATTTCAAAAAAATTCCTACGCACACGCAAGATCATGGTGATGCATAGCAACGAAAGGAGAGTGTAATCTACGTACCCTTTGTAGATCTACAACGGAAGCGTTTGGTTGATGTAGTCGTACGTCTTCACGGTCCGACCGATCAAGCACCGAAACTACGACACCTCCGAGTTTTAGCACACGTTCAGCTCGATGACGATCCCCGGACTCCGATCCAGCAAAGTGCCGGGGAAGAGTTCCGTCAGCACGACGGCGTGGTGACGATCTTGATGTACTACTGCAGCAGGGCTTCGCCTAAACTCCGCTACAATATTATCGAGGACTATGGTGGAAGGGGGCACCGCACACGGCTAAGAATGTGATCACGTGGATCAACTTGTGTGTCTCTGGGGTGCCCCTACCTCCGTATATAAAGGACTAAAGGGGGGGTGCGGCCGGCCTAGGAGAGGCGCGCCAGGAGAGTCCTACTCCCTCTGGGAGTAGGATTCCCCCCCCCCTCCCCCAATCCTAGTTGGAATAGGATTCGCGGAGGGGGGAATAAAGAGAGAGGGGCCGGCCCCCTCTCCTTGTCCTATTTGGACCAAGGGAGGGGAGGGGCGCGCGGCCCATGAAGGGCTGCCTCTTCTCTTTTCCACTAAGGCCCATCATGGCCCATATAGCTTCCGGGGGGTTCCGGTAACCTCCCGGTACTCCGGTAAAATCCCGATTTCACCCGGAACACTTCCGATATCCAAACATAGGCTTCCAATATATCAATCTTTATGTCTCGACCATTTCGAGACTCCTCGTCATGTCCGCGATCACATCCGGGACTCCGAACAAACTTCGATACATCAAAATGCATAAACTCATAATATAACTGTCATCGTAACCTTAAGCGTGCGGACCCTACGGGTTCGAGAACAATGTAGACATGACCGAGACATGTCTCCGGTCAATAACCAATAGCGGAACCTGGATGCTCATATTGGCTCCTACATATTCTACGAAGATCTTTATCGGTCAGACCGCATAACAACATACGTTGTTCCCTTTGTCATCGGTATGTTACTTGCCCGAGATTCGATCGTCGGTATTCCAAATACCTAGTTCAATCTCGTTACCGGCAAGTCTCTTTACTCGTTCTGTAATACATCATCCCGCAACTAACTCATTAGTTGCAATGCTTGCAAGGCTTAAGTGATGTGCATTACCGAGAGGGCCCAGAGATACCTCTCCGACAATCGGAGTGACAAATCCTAATCTCGAAATACGCCAACCCAATATTTACCTTTGGAGACACATGTAGAGCTCCTTTATAATCACCCAGTTACATTGTGACGTTTGGTAGCACACAAAGTGTTCCTCCGGCAAACGGGAGTTGCATAATCTCATAGTCATAGGAACATGTATAAGTCATGAAGAAAGCAATAGCAACATACTAAACGATCGGGTGCTAAGCTAATGGAATGGGTCATGTCAATCAGATCATTCACTTAATGATGTGATCCCGTTAATCAAATAACAACTCTTTGTTCATGGTTAGGAAACATAACCATCTTTGATTAACGAGCTAGTCAAATAGAGGCATACTAGTGACACTTTGTTTGTCTATGTATTCACACATGTATTATGTTTCCGGTTAATACAATTCTAGCATGAATAATAAACATTTATCATGATATAAGGAAATAAATAATGACTTTATTATTGCCTCTAGGGCATATTTCCTTCAGTCTCCCACTTGCACTAGAGTCAATAATCTAGATTACACAGTAATGATTCTAACACCCATGGAGCCTTGGTGCTGATCATGTTTTGCTCGTGGAAGAGGCTTAGTCAACGGGTCTGCAATATTCAGATCCGTATGTATCTTGCAAATCTCTATGTCTCCCACCTGGACTAGATCCCGGATGGAATTGAAGCGTCTCTTGATGTGCTTGGTTCTCTTGTGAAATCTGGATTCCTTTGCCAAGGCAATTGCACCAGTATTGTCACAAAAGATTTTCATTGGACCCGATGCACTAGGTATGACACCTAGATCGGATATGAACTCCTTCATCCAGACTCCTTCATTTGCTGCTTCCGAAGCAGCTATGTACTCCGCTTCACATGTAGATCCCGCTACAACGCTTTGTTTAGAACTGCACCAACTGACAGCTCCACCGTTTAATGTAAACACGTATCCGGTTTGCGATTTAGAATCGTCCGGATCAGTGTCAAAGCTTGCATCAACGTAACCTTTTACGATGAGCTCTTTGTCACCTCCATATATGAGAAACATATCCTTAGTCCTTTTCAGGTATTTCAGGATGTTCTTGACCGCTGTCCAGTGATCCACTCCTGGATTACTTTGGTACCTCCCTGCTAGACTTATAGCAAGGCACACATCAGGTCTGGTACACAGCATTGCATACATGATAGATCCTATGGCTGATGCATAGGGAACATCTTTCATATTCTCTCTATCTTCTGCAGTGGTCGGGCATTGAGTCTTACTCAACTTCACACCTTGTAACACAGGCAAGAACCCTTTCTTTGCTTGATCCATTTTGAACTTTTTCAAAACTTTGTCAAGGTATGTGGTTTGTGAAAGTCCAATTAAGCGTCTTGATCTATCTCTATAGATCTTAATGCCTAATATGTAAGCAGCTTCACCGAGGTCTTTCATTGAAAAACTCTTATTCAAGTAACCCTTTATGCTATCTAGAAATTCTACATCATTTCCAATTAGTAATATGTCATCCACATATAATATCGGAAATGCTACAGAGCTCCCACTCACTTTCTTGTAAATACAGGCTTCTCCAAAAGTCTGTATAAAACCAAATGCTTTGATCACACTATCAAAACGTTTATTCCAACTCCGAGAGGCTTGCACCAGTCCATATATGGATCGCTGGAGCTTGCACACTTTGTTAGCTCCCTTTGGATCGACAAAACCTTCTGGTTGCATCATATACAACTCTTCTTCCAGAAATCCATTCAGGAATGCAGTTTTGACATCCATCTGCCAAATTTCATAATCATAAAATGCGGCAATCGCTAACATGATTCGGACAGACTTAAGCATCGCTACGGGTGAGAAGGTCTCATCGTAGTCAATCCCTTGAACTTGCCGAAAACCTTTTGCGACAAGTCGAGCTTTGTAGACAGTAATATTACCGTCAGCGTCAGTCTTCTTCTTGAAGATCCATTTATTCTCAATTGCTTGCCGATCATCGGGCAAGTCAACCAAAGTCCATACTTTGTTCTCATACATGGATCCCATCTCAGATTTCATGGCTTCAAGCCACTTTGCGGAATCTGGGCTCACCATCGCTTCTTCATAGTTCGTAGGTCCATCATGATCTAGTAGCATGACTTCCAGAACAGGATTACTGTACCACTCTGGCGCGGATCTTACTCTGGTTGATCTACGAGGTTCAGTAGTATCTTGTTCTAAAGTTTCATGATCATCATCATTAGCTTCCTCACTAACTGGTGTAGGTGTCGAAGAAACAGTTTTCTGTGATGTACTACTTTCCAATAAGGGAGAAGGTACAGTTACCTCGTCAAGTTCTACTTTCCTCCCATTCACTTCTTTCGAGAGAAACTCCTTCTCCAGAAAGTTTCCGAATTTAGCAACAAAAGTCTTGCCTTCGGATCTGTGATAGAAGGTGTATCCAATAGTCTCCTTTGGATATCCTATGAAGACACATTTCTCCGATTTGGGTTCGAGCTTATCAGGTTGAAACTTTTTCACATAAGCATCGCAGCCCCAAACTTTCAGAAATGACAACTTTGTTTTCTTGCCAAACCACAGTTCATAAGGCGTCGTCTCAACGGATTTTGATGGTGCCCTATTTAACGTGAATGCGGCCGTCTCTAGAGCGTATCCCCAAAACGATAGCGGTAAATCAGTAAGAGACATCATAGATCGCACCATATCTAGTAAAGTACGATTACGACGTTCGGACACACCATTACGCTGTGGTGTTCCGGGTGGCGTGAGTTGCGAAACTATTCCACAATTTTTCAAATGTACACCAAACTCGTAACTCAAATATTCTCCTCCACGATCAGATCGTAGAAACTTTATTTTCTTGTTACGATGATTTTCAACTTCACTCTGAAATTCTTTGAACTTTTCAAACGTTTCAGACTTATGTTTCATTAAGTAGATATACCCATATCTGCTTAAGTCATCTGTGAAGGTGAGAAAATAACGATATCCGCCACGAGCCTCAATATTCATCGGACCACATACATCTGTATGTATGATTTCTAACAAATCTGTTGCTCTCTCCATAGTACCGGAGAACGGTGTTTTAGTCATTTTGCCCATGAGGCACGGTTCGCAAGTATCAAGTGATTCATAATCAAGTGGTTCCAAAAGTCCATCAGTATGGAGTTTCTTTATGCGCTTTACACCGATATGACCTAAACGGCAGTGCCACAAATAAGTTGCACTATCATTATCAACTCTGCATCTTTTGGCTTCAACACTATGAATATGTGTGTTACTACTATCGAGATTTAATAAAAATAGACCACTCTTTAAGGGTGCATGACCATAAAAGATATTACTCATATAAATAGAACAATCATTATTCTCAGATTTAAATGAATAACCGTCTCGCATCAAACAAGATCCAGATATAATGTTCATGCTTAACGCTGGCACCAAATAACAATTATTTAGGTCTAATATTAATCCCGAAGGTAGATGTAGAGGTAGCGTGCCGACTGCGATCAAATCGACTTTGGAACCGTTTCCCACGCGCATCGTCACCTCGTCCTTAGCCAATCTTCGCTTAATCTGTAGTCCCTGTTTCGAGTTGCAAATATTAGCAACAGAACCAGTATCAAATACCCAGGTGCTACTGCGAGCATTAGTAAGGTACACATCAATAACATGTATATCACATATACCTTTGTTCACCTTGCCATCATTCTTATCCGCCAAATACTTGGGGCAGTTCCGCTTCCAGTGACCAGTCTGCTTGCAGTAGAAGCACTCAGTTTCAGGCTTAGGTCCAGGTTTGGGTTTCTTCTCTTGAGTAGCAACTTGCTTGCCGTTCTTTTTGAAGTTCCCCTTCTTCTTCCTTTGCCCTTTTTCTTGAAACTAGTGGTCTTGTTGACCATCAACACTTGATGCTCCTTCTTGATTTCTACCTCCGCAGCTTTTAGCATTGCGAAGAGCTCGGGAATAGTCTTTTTCATCCCTTGCATATTATAGTTCATCACGAAGCTCTTGTAGCTTGGTGGCAGTGATTGGAGAATTCTGTCAATGACGCAATCATCTGGAAGATTAACTCCCAATTGAATCAAGTGATTATTATACCCAGACATTTTGAGTATATGCTCACTGACAGAACTGTTCTCCTCCATCTTGCAGCTATAGAACTTATTGGAGACTTCATATCTCTCAATCCGGGCATTTGCTTGAAATATTAACTTCAACTCCTGGAACATCTCATATACTCTATGACGTTCAAAACGTCGTTGAAGTCCCGATTCTAAGTCGTAAAGCATGGCACACTGAACTATCGAGTAGTCATCAGCTTTGCTCTGTCAGACGTTCATAACATCCGGCGTTGCTCCTACAGCAGACCTGGCACCCAGCGGTGCTTCCAGGACATAATTCTTCTGTGCAGCAATGAGGATAATCCTCAAGTTACGGACCCAGTCCGTGTAATTGCTACCATCATCTTTCAACTTTGCTTTCTCAAGGAACACATTAAAATTCAACGGAACAACAACACGAGCCATCTATCTACAAACAAGCATAAACAAGCAAGATACTAATTAGGTACTAAGTTTCATGATAAATTTAAGTTCAGTTAATTTACTTAAAGAACTCCCACTTAGATAGACATCCCTCTAATCCTCTAAGTGATTACGTGATCCAAATCAACTAAACCATGTCCGATCATCACGTGAGATGGAGTAGTTTCATTGGTGAACATCATTATGTTGATCATATCTACTATATGATTCACGCTCGACCTTTCGGTCTCCGTGTTCCGAGGCCATATCTGTATATGCTTGGCTCGTCAAGTATAACCTGAGTATTCCGCGTGTGCAACTGTTTTGCACCCGTTGTATTTGAACGTAGAGCCTATCACACCCGATCATCATGTGGTGTCTCAGCACGAAGAACTTTCGCAACGGTGCATACTCAGGGAGAACACTTCTTGATAATTTAGTGAGAGATCATCTTATAATGCTACCGTCAATCAAATCAAGATAAGATGCATAAAAGATAAACATCACATGCAATCAATATAAGTGATATGATATGGCCATCATCATCTTGTGCTTGTGATCTCCATCTCCGAAGCACCATCGTGATCACCATCGTCACCGGCGCGACACCTTGATCTCCATCGTAGCATCGTTGTCGTCTCGCCAAGCTTGTGCTTCCACGACTATCACTACCGTTTAGTGATAAAGTAAAGCATTACAGCGCAATTGCATTGCATATAATAAAGCGACAACCATATGGCTCCTGCCAGTTGCCTATAACTCGGTTACAAAACATGATCATCTCATACAATAAAATTCAGCATCATGTCTTGACCATATCACATCACAACATGCCCTGCAAAAACAAGTTAGATGTCCTCTACTTTGTTGTTGCAAGTTTTACGTGGCTGCTACGGGCTTAAGCAAGAACCAATCTTACCTACGCATCAAAACCACAACGATAGTTTGTCAAGTTGGTGCTGTTTTAACCTTCGCAAGGACCGGGTGTAGCCACACTCGATTCAACTAAAGTTGGAGAAACTGTCACCGCAAGCCACCTATGTGCAAAGCACGTCGGGAGAACCGGTCTCGCGTAAGCGTACGCGTAATGTCGGTCCGGGCCGCTTCGTCCAACAATACCGCCAAACCAAAGTATGACATGCTGGTAAGCAGTATGACTTATATCGCCCACAACTCACTTGTGTTCTACTCGTGCATATAACATCAACATATAAAACCTAGGCTCGGATGCCACTATTGGGGAACGTAGTAATTTCAAAAAAAATTCCTACGCACACGCAAGATCATGGTGATGCATAGCAACGAGAGGAGAGTGTGATCTACGTACCCTTTGTAGATTGACAACGAAAGCGTTTGGTTGATGTAGTCGTACGTCTTCACGGCCCGACAGATCAAGCACCGAAACTACGGCACCTCCGAGTTTTAGCACACGTTCAGCTCGATGACGATCCCCGGACTTCGATCCAGCAAAGTGTCGGGGAAGAGTTCCGTCAGCACGACGGCGTGGTGACTATCTTGATGTACTACTGCAGCAGGGCTTCGCCTAAACTCCGCTACAATATTATCGAGGACTATGGTGGAAGGTGGCACCGCACACGGCTAAGAATATGATCACGTGGATCAACTCGTGTGTCTCTGGGGTGCCCCTGCCTCCGTATATAAAGGACTAAAGGGGGGGGTGCGTCCGGCCTAGGAGAGGCGCGCCAGGAGAGTCCTACTCCCTCTGGGAGTAGGATTCCCCCCCCCCCCCAATCCTAGTTGGAATAGGATTCGCGGAGGGGGGAATAGAGAGAGAGGGGCCGGCCCCCTCTCCTTGTCTTATTCGGACCAAGGGAGGGGAGGGGCGTGCGGCCCATGAAGGGCTGCCTCTTCTCTTTTCCACTAAGACCCATCATGGCCCATATAGCTCCCGGGGGGTTTCGGTACCCTCCCGGTACTCCGGTAAAATCCCGATTTCACCCGAAACACTTCCGATATCCAAACATAGGCTTCCAATATATCAATCTTTATGTCTCGACCATTTCGAGACTCCTCGTCATGTCCGTGATCACATCCGGGACTCCGAACAAACTTCGGTACATCAAAATGCATAAACTCATAATATAACTGTCATCGTAACCTTAAGCGTGCGGACCCTACGGGTTCGAGAACAATGTAGACATGACCGAGACATGTCTCCGGTCAATAACCAATAGCGGAACCTGGATGCTCATATTGGATCCTACATATTCTACGAAGATCTTTATTGGTCAGACCGCATAACAACATACGTTGTTCCCTTTGTCATCGGTATGTTACTTGCCCGAGATTCGATCGTCGATATTCCAAATACCTAGTTCAATCTCGTTACCGGCAAGTCTCTTTACTCGTTCTGTAATACATCATCCCGCAACTAACTCATTAGTTGCAATGCTTGCAAGGCTTAAGTGATGTGCATTACCGAGAGGGCCCAGAGATACCTCTCCGACAATCGGAGTGACAAATCCTAATCTCGAAATACGCCAACCCAACATTTACCTTTGGAGACACCTGTAGAGCTCCTTTATAATCACCCAGTTACGTTGTGACGTTTGGTAGCACACAAAGTGTTCCTCCGGCAAACGGGAGTTGCATAATCTCATAGTCATAGGAACATGTATAAGTCATGAAGAAAGCAATAGCAACATACTAAACGATCGGGTGCTAAGCTAATGGAATGCGTCATGTCAATCAGATCATTCACTTAATGATGTGATCCCGTTAATCAAATAATAACTCTTTGTTCATGGTTAGGAAACATAACCATCTTTGATTAACGAGCTAGTCAAGTAGAGGCATACTAGTGACACTTTGTTTGTCTATGTATTCACACATGTATTATGTTTCCGGTTAATACAATTCTAGCATGAATAATAAACATTTATCATGATATAAGGAAATAAATAATAACTTTATTATTGCCTCTAGGGCATATTTCCTTCAATGTGTTCTTAGCCATCTTATCAATTGTAGGCTTAGCATAATTTGCTTCGTCTAACAATTCCTTTGTTTGTCCATATCGATTTTGATTTTAGAGGACACATGTTTTGGTAGGAAGTGTATTGTTCTTATGTTTTTTCCAGGTAGATGCTGATTGATGAAGTGACTGATGTTCCATATTATGAAATCACTAATTAATGGATCGCTTGGTAGGTGTGTTTTATGAATGCATATGCTAAATCTGGATCACTGCTAACATAGCATTACCTGCTTGACAAAACGTTGACTGGGCTGGATGACTAGAGGAGGTGTGCGGCAAGCTGGCACTTTCAAATTTGGTTCAGTTCATATACTATTTTTTTAACACAAGGAAGGCGCATTCAGGCACCAAATTTCATTCAACTCATTTGCAAAGTACAGAGTGTATTACAATTAGTGTATTATACTGCTATGTTTTATCTTATATGGTTCCTACACTTCATATCTTGACGCTCTATTAGAATAGATGCATCTTATTTGTCTAAATTTTTCTTGGGTCAGTTCATAGATAATGATTTGGTGTATGGCATTGTTTACCGGACCGGCAACACCACATCTTATTTGTCTAAATTTTTCTTGGGTCAGTTCATAGATAATGATTTGGTGTATGGCATTGTTTACCGGACCAGCAGCGGTGCTGCCGGGTGCGGCAAGCCGCATTTCCTATCTAGTCTTAAAAGAATCTGTTAGATTTTCAGTGCATGTGGGCATCATCGTGTGTGTGGGCGTTGGATAGTTCGCCCACACGACCCGCAACACGCGGGTGCCGGCTGCGTCGTGTGAGCGAATCAGTTTATGCCCACACAGTCACCTCCAGTCCACTCGCTGTGGGCGAACTGCTCTTCGTCCACACTACGCTCGTACGTTGTTAGATGGCAACTGCAGTTGTGCGTACATGGCAACTAGGTAAACACATGGCAACTATGATTCGTTGCTAGATGGCAACTAGATAAACACACATAATAACTGTGATTAATTATATATGAAAACTATGGTTGGACCACACGTAACAACTAATTAATCACACATGGCACTATTATTTGACCAGGTAGGGCAAGTAGTTATCACACATGGCAACTATGATTTGAATACACCTGGCAAGTACCGTTACTTAGACATGGCAACTACATTTACTGTCCCAGGTGACTAAAGTTGCCATCCCCCGAGGTAACTAAAGTGTCATTCTACGGGTGCGTCAGGTCATGTGGGCAGATTTGCTTCATGCCACACAAGCAGGGTGAGGATGAGTAGTAGTTTGTTGGGCGTGTGGCACGAAATAGCTGTGCCCACACGTGTGGGCATTTCTAATGTCCAGCCACACATGACCTGGGTGGGCTGCCTTTTGCTTACGCCACACACGACGTGTTGGCAGATGACTAATATGCCATATGTGTGGATGTTATCAGCGTCCTAGAACAAAACAGGGGAACGAAAAAGATGCAAAACATAAGATGAAAAACGCTGCAGGAAGCCACGCCATTGGCGTTTGGGACACAGGAGAAGGAATCAAGCACATGTGGTCCCAAGTTTCTTGCATGCTTTTGTATGTGGGCCTCAAGGTGAAATATCAACCAATTTTTTACAGCACATGTGGGTCCCTGCATGTATGTCTCGGTAGCTTAGAGCATCTCCACTCGTTCACCCTCAATGCACCCGGCGATTGTGTTTTGGCGTTTGCGCCGACGGTTTTTTCGCTTTGGGGGCGATCGAGTTCCCAGCCGTGTCCCAGGTTTCGCCACGCAGACGTCAAAAAAATCGAACTTGTCTTTCTCGCTGCTCAAAAACACCACAAGTTTGGCGATAATCATGCTACAGTTCGACGATCAAACAAACCCGAAAGTTTGGCTATCAAAAGGAAGAAAACATAGACAAGGAACACATCAAACGGCAGGCTCCTCTGGCGTGGTATTGGCCGGGGTCGGCGTGGGAGCAGGCGTGCTCGGCGTCGGCGTGGCTTCGGTGGGACCGTGGCCAGCGAAAGGTTCGTCTTCCCCGCGCGAGACGCCTCTCCCTGCTCTGCCGCTGCCGCCGTCGCGTCCCTGGCCCTCTTGGTGATGAGCCTGTTCCGGCGGTCGGCAGTGACCGCCTCCCGGCGCTGAACATCCGCCCTCCACTCGGCGTTCGACATGCCCTGTGGCCTTGCCATCGGCGCCCTCGCCTTCCTCTACTTCGGCTGGGTGGAATCGACGGCGGCGCGAGGGGCCACATATTTCTCTGGCGGCATGGCGCCCGGGGTCTGATGAGGAAAATGGCGGGAACGACAGGGGAGAAGGGGGAAGCAATGGGGAAATGGAGGGAAAAGGCGGGTAAAAAGACGGGGATATGCCTGGTGTCGCTGACAACGAGGCCCCACGTGCCTTTTCGCTTTAGCCGGCGCCCCTGGTGCGCTGAGTTCGGCCCGGGTTCGTTGGTTGTTATTTTGGCCCAAATCGGCGATAAACAACAACCTGGGGGCGCGACTGGACCGATTTTTTGCCGTCCGCCGACCTTGGGGGGGGGGGGGGGGGGGGGGGCGAGTGGAGACGCTCTTATTCCCTTCCACTCCCTCCGCCTACGCGAAGAAAATGAGGCAGCACTGGATGTTTGTTTTCCCATGAAAATGCACTTAAGGGAACTTTCTAAAGGATGAGTGAGGAGGGATTACTTCGTCCCGAACGCCCAAAAATGCAACAGTTCCTTAGGAAACGGTTTCCTCTACATTTCCTGTACTTTTCCTTTGTTCCGATCAGGCCCTTATTATGAGATGGATTCGTTCATAAAAAACTAAATTGATTATTTAGTTTATTTAATTTGAACTGTTTTGTTTGCTGTTTTTACTTCAGGTGGTAAATTCCAGTTCCTCGAAGAGAGGGAGTAAAAGTACAGTTCCCTAAACATTTTGAGAGTTCAGATTCAAGCATGCATGGGATGAAACTTTCTAAAGGTGTGTACTTATGTGCAGGTTGGTGAGGAAGTATCTACTTTAAACAGCAATATGTTACAGAACAGTTCAGGGTGTGAGGAGGAGGAAACATAAGAGGATATCATGTGGTAGTACAATGCCAGTCAGCAATAGATGATCAATGGAAGCCCGAGTACAAGAAGGCAGCAATGCCAGCTGCTACCAGGAAGCAACTGCCGGCACTGGAGCTGTGTGGAGAGGAGCTGCTGTCAGCTACTTTGGGTGCCGCCTCCGGAGGGCCGCTCACCGACACAGGCGGCAGCGGCGGGTCGAGAACATCGGCGGGTTCCAGCAAGGGTGCTGGCGGGAGCGCTGGGGGCAGCGCGCCTGGGGGGACCATGCTCACCAGAGCACCGGGTGCTGCAGCCATGATTGTGTAGGTCAGGTTCTTCGTCGGATCACTGCATGGGCTCCCTGCAATTCATTCAGACAAGAGACAAGGACTGTTACTCTGGCAACTAGTGCAAGTCATGCTCCGATGCGGTCTTCACAAAAGTTGCTGGGATTGCTTGAGCTGAGAAGCTCTTTC
This sequence comes from Triticum aestivum, assembly GCF_018294505.1. NCBI lineage: Eukaryota > Viridiplantae > Streptophyta > Magnoliopsida > Poales > Poaceae > Triticum > Triticum aestivum. Next base: position 190,120,339 of record NC_057809.1, on the reverse strand, counting down.
GGGTAGCTGCAATCTGAAACTTTTCAATGTGCATAGCGTCAAACAGGTACTTACTGAAGTATGTAGTTGCAGTGGCAGGGAACTCGGTCACAATTCCATCGACGACCAATGCAGCAGAGTATGTGGCGATCTCGACCATCGGATCAGCAAAGTAGTCGAACCCAAAGTTGGTGAACTCATTCTTGAGCGGACCGACGTGCACCGTCAAGTTTGCAGCGTGCAGATTCTCCACCAAATTAGTGAACCCTGTCAGGAAGAAGCCATTGACCTTCACGAGCGAACCGCGGGTCACCATCACTACATCCGCAAACTCCTTGATCTCATCCACTGAAGGCTTGGAAGCATCACTTATTATGGTGCCAACAGTGAGAACACGCTTAAACGATGGGAACTTCTTGAATGCTGAAAGTACAGAGGAGTCGTCTGACTCGATGAACACTTGCTGCTTGCTCTCCTTGTCGTAGCTGGCATTGACCAGTGCACCAGAGACTGCATCTACCAGGCCAAGACCTCTGGTTGCAAGGTATGGAGCATCCTGCTCTCAGCCAAGAATGTTCAGTTCAACGGATTTACGGGGATAACATGAGCAAATAGTAACTTCAGTGAAAAGGATATGCTACCTCTATCTCGATCAGTATACCAGAGACATTGCTACTTTTGGCAAAGTCAAGGAATTCGGGCAAAGTAAAGAATTTGCCAGCATTCTTCGCTGCAGGATTTCTTTTCAGGCCTGCCTGAGCAAATGGACCAGTAAGCTCGGCTGATCAGATGAACAAAAACAAGATGTTAGTGCATGAGAAAGAAAGAATACATGAAGAAATAATTTAATTGTTCTGTTCTTTACGTTTCAAGCTTTGGATCTCGCTCCATGAAAGATCAAACGAGAAAATGCCTGATTTACTCTGTATTTCACTGATAGTAACAACTTTTGTCATGAAAGTGGTTGCTGCCGTCGTGCTGGCAATGAGATCTGCAGAGCCCAGGCAAAAGGCCACACCGTCTTTTGACATCCGAACCGAGCAATCTATTATGTCGGCACCATCTTTCACTGCTTGTTGGTAGGCAAGGTCCGTGCAGCCTGCGTAGACGCCACTTGCGCCATTGTGCGTTATAATGAGTGGCCTCTCTCCATCTAATTGAATAGAGAAATTAGTCAATCGTAGGATGATGATGAGTTAACAAAGTGCATACTGCGATATATAAAGAAAAGAAAAAACAGCTTACTTGAAGCAAGAGCATTTGCTTCATTATGTGCCAAGCACGCTGCAAAGATCCTCAAGATGTTATCAAGGAACAAATAAAAGATGAGAAATTATGCGTAATCAGTATGTTCCTATCATGCGTAATGTGATAATTAACCTGTCATGACAACCCCTATGGTTAGTTGTGGCAATGCTAGGCATCAACCAAATATGCACTTGGCTTTTTCAACATGGAATAGTTCTCAGTGCTTACCGACAGCTCCTGATGCAGTGGGCGGGAAGTCAGTCATCAAACCATCTACAGTGAAGTCTGGGTTGTTTATGAACTGCAAGTATTCCGCAGCAGGATCATAGCTGTAGTTGTAACTCGTAAGGATATCATTGGCAAACGATCCTACATGCACTTCCAGCCCTAGGGCATGTGCATCTTTGACCAAACTGGTAGGTGGGAGCAAGTACAGATTGTTATTCACTGGCCAAACATAATTCCTGGGGACCATAATTCCTGATGCAAAAGCCTTGATGGATTTCAGATCTTTCAATATTTCTCCATATGATTTCTTGACGCTTGTCTCGGTAACATTATCAGCGAGACACCGAAAAATCAGCTTAGCCCTGCCCTTAAGCTTTCCACCAATACTTTTCAAGAATGAAATATCTGGCGAGGATATGTAGGCAATAGGATAATCTTTTGGTAATTTTAATAGGTAATCTTCGATATCTAAATTGTGATCCCTATAAAAACCATCGAACTGCAAAAGGAAACATGAACTTTATTAGATAGAAAACATAGTGCAGTAATATGGGAGCCTTGGTGAACATCTGAATATTAGTGAAATCCCATTTACCTCCACATTAACCCAAATTTGTTGCGGGTGGAGTCCAGCCATATCATCAAGTGTATACATTCCCATCATGGCATCAAATGTGCTTGGGCGAGAAAAAATAGTTTGGATCACTAAGGAACGATCAAGCAACAGGACACGTCAATATTCCGCAACAACAAAAGTTTCAGAAGCTAAACGAAAAGAGGAATTTCAAGGTACACCCAAACTGATATGAGCCGTTAGTTCTGTGTGAACTAGTGGGGGCAGTGGGGATGCTAATATTATTATTACCTTAGGCTGGCCATAGTGGGAGTAACTTAGCTAGTAACATAACGCACCTCAAGGCAAGTTTGTTTACTAGCTAGTAACACAACGCACCTCATAACGCACTATGACTAGCATTATACTCCCTCCGTTTTTATTTACTCTGCATATTAGAGTTGACTGAAGTCAAACTTCATAAAGTTTGACCAAGCTTATAGGAAAGAATATAAATATTTACGATAACAATTTTATATGATGCGAAAGTACGTTCAATAATGAATCTAATGGTATTGATTTGTAATTGTACACGTTAATATTTTTGTCTATAAATTTTGTCAAAGTTTATAAAGCTTGACTTTGACCAAAGCTAATATGTGAAGTAAATAAAAACGAAGGAAGTAGTAGATAGTCCCATAGGGTTAATACGGACTTCACTAAGGTGTGGTGATAAATAAGGAAATAAACAAGGCCAATCAATGGGTTCTATTCTAGTTTTGGATTCACGATTAGCTAGCTCCCGTGTAAAAAAATGTGTTAGGTTTTCTTCGGACTATGTAAATAGTCCGTGTGCCATTAGTAACACATCCATTAATACTCGGAAACTTTCCAAAAAATAATAATAATATGTGTGTACATCAATAACTCAAGTAGGTAGTATATATACACCGCACGAAGCATGAAAGGAAACAGATGGATTTAATTAACACACATCATTTGACCGTCCTTGCATTGTTGATATATTGTGTTAGCTGCTACTCCCTCCGTTCCTATAAATACGGCGTAATTTTTCGTTCGCTAACCCCAAGGAGAGTCCTCAAGCGACGAAACTGACCCATGCTACCCCTGAGAAAAAAAATCTCTCCTAGCATTAGTTAATGACATCCTCACTTGTTGTACCTTGCTTCTCGTACCACAGACCCACACAGCGCCTCGCAAGGCCCCCACGTCCCATAGGATGCGCATATCAAAAGCACTGCAGGGACCGCTTATCCATTGGGGAGAGATGGAGCGGAGGATCAGCACATCACTGGAACTGAGGGAGATAAGACCGAGAGAGTAGGGGTAGTTTGGGGAGAAATGGGTGTACGCCGCACCCTGCGCCTTGTTCAACGGAAAAATTGGAGAAAAAATTTACGCTCTACTCATGGGAATGGAGGGGGTACACGTTATGTAAAGATAACATCACAGATATTCTTTTTGGATGCCACATGTGCTAAAATAATGCTACGAGTATTAATCCTAGTCTAGATGTATGGCCTAGGAAATTAGAAACAGCATCAAAACACATTGAACAAAATGACCCTTTTGTATACATTTTGGATGTTGCAAGAGAAAAGGTATGCTGAGTTATATAGTTCTTGCAATACATTCATGTAATATAAATAAAAATGTTGGTCCCTTTAGTTCTTTACTAGCATATATGAAAGATCGTTGATTATGAAGGGATAATTAGGTCCATAAACAACTTTCCGTTTTAACATGAACAAGAACTTGCTATAAGCTAGTGGAATGCTCAAATAGCCAAAGCTGCCTTTGATCAATGGACCGCTTGGATTAAATACTACTCTTACAGGTCCTAAGAGGTAAGTCGGCGTGTCTCATCTTAAAAGAGCTCAAATGGCAAACCAGCTCCAACAAGGCAAGGATACAATTCCAATCTCACGTGTTCCAAATATGGAAGAAAATGACGAGTGTTTAACAGTTTTGATGCTTTACCATTGCAAATCGTCGTGAAGCACAGATAAAATATAGAATATTTTACTTTGCAGTTCAAACGGTTCAAGAGTTTTTGCATGCATACCTGTGACATTATTTATGAGCTCGTCTGAGGTGAAATCCACAGCAAACCACCCATGAATATCTTCTAAACCCAGCTTGTACGTTTTGTCCTTCTTAGGGTACATTTCAGCAATTAGTGTTGACTTATCAAGCGTTAAGCCACTTCTGCAGAAGCCCACACCGTCACTGGACAATTGCAGATCACACTCCAGAACGACTCCAGGCAAGCTAGCTGTCATCGCAAACTCATACGCAAACTTGCTTGATTCGGGAAATAAGCCAGAGAAGCCTCCACGAGCGATGACTAGAGGAGGACGACCTGTAGGACAATGATAGGATGATTAGCACTTTGGCAACATGGCCCGTGTGGTGGCAAATCAAAATGCTTGATCGAGTGGGGAAAAAATTGAAAGTCGAGCAAGAGAAGAAAAAGGGTAAAAGATGTTTACCATCCAGAGTCTGCCATTTCTCTACTGGAGCATCTATAGCGGCATTGGCTCCATGAAGGAGTATGAGGATCAAAAGCATGTGAGGATATCTACCTCCCATTTAGACAGGAGGAGCACCCTGCAAAGCATAACGCTCCCTTGAGCCCCGGAGAAGCAATCACGAGAATCATTTGGATTTGTTTACAAGGAAAACAACACAAGAGATATATCTATGCACTCAAAAATAATACAAGAATAAAATGAAGAGGCAGAAGGGTTGATCCTCTCAATTTCCATGAATTAAATTAAAAAAGCATGCAAAAGGGTGATTGAAGTGTGAAACAGAAGATGGAAGGATCTGCTACAAGGAAAGATGAATGTAATGTAGCTGCACAGTTGCAGGGGACAAACCCGATCAATCACCGTCTCACCAGACATGCAAAAATTACAGGCCTCAAATTCTAATCCCAAGCTAAGAAGAAGATTTGCGGTGAACGAACGGGGGGAAAGAAAAAAAGAGAGGAGGGCGGCGCCTCACCTCACATGAAACGACGGGAAATAAAATTTAGAGGAGGCGGCGATCTATCTCCAGCCCCACCCAGCCAAGGCTCGCAAAATGTCCCCATATGAGATTGTGGAGCGGAGACGAAGGTGAAGAAAAAGGGGTCTAAAATTAGGAGGACGGGGCAGCCTTTGGCATGCTCGTGCTTGCTTAATTTAGATTCAGAGAAGAGGCCCCGTCTATCTAGCTATAGCTCTCGTGCTCGGCAGTTTCTTTCTTTCTTGTTCCTCATCCGCGTCAGGGATAGGGAGGAAGCAAGCACATAACGCCCCCTCTTTCGCCTGCCTTGCTTTAAAATGCCATGGAATTGAAACGGGAGGGGGGAGGGGGATGGTAACAGTTCTTAACGGCTCTCACCTCGTAACTCCGCCCGTGGGCGCCAAGACGCGCGGTGGCATCGAGGAGCGCGAGCGCGGGGTTAGGCGGGAGAGCATGCAGGCGCGGACGCGACGGAGAGGTCCGGGTGCGCCCTTGGTAGTGGCAGGTTGCGGGGGAGCCCAGCGTCCAGAGTGAAGAGGGCGGCGGCGAGGAGCCGGCGTCGCCGCCCGCCATGGCTTCTCGGAGTGGATTCGGGATTTGGGGGGTGAACTCTTCCGCCACGATTTTTGCCTCGCTTCTCTCGACGTACGCTCGAGCGTCCGTTCGTGCCCGGTGGCCTTGCAAATGAATGGTGCCACCCCATCGTTGCACCTGCACTCCGTTGTCCCTTCGTCAGTTGCAGAGCGCCGGAAGTCGGCTAGTGATTCAACAACTTGTTCAGTTCGATCCGTCTGCGAGGAGGGGGAAAAAGCAATCTGAAATGTCACCGCAGTTGCAAGGCATGTTTATTTCTTCATCATTCATGTAAGTGAAAAAAGACAGATTTCTTCAACTACATGGACGAGAAACTCTTATCTTCTATCCAAACAGCTGGGTACGTCCACATTTTGAACACTCATGTTGGCTCCCAATTTATTCAAATTTTGCACCACTCATTCATACATACAAGATCGACGACCCGTACACGACATGTTCAAAGCTCTCATGTCTTGAGTTTCCGTGCTGGTGCTTAAAGCTGCCCAGCATTCCTCCTTCCTCCAGGTTTCTAATACTCCGTTTAGATTCCGTTGAGGGTGACCACGATTTTACGAGCACTAGCATGATCGCGATGTTCGCACAGCCATATACCCTGAAAAAAGTAGGTTCAGGTGAGATTTTGCAATCCCAGAACAAAACATGCAATCTGCGATAAGTATGGATTCTTCTGTTCAGTTCGTTTCCCAGGGTTTCAACTACTATTGATGTTCTTACTGAGACTAAGCTTGAACATCAGATACTATAATGCACACCAAAGATGCTTGTCCGTACTAAGTATAGATTTTGAATTCAGTCGAAGCATAGTCAATATGAACCTCCTATACAACACTGCTTGCAATTTCATAACTTTTCATTCACCCGGGAATTCTACGCAAGCAATCCAGTCATGCTGTGGCATACCCAACAATAAAGAGAGTAGTATTAAGGATTGAAAGGTGACAACAAAACAGCCATGATGATATGCTAATGAGCAAAGGCTGAAATGGCCAGATAGTAAGAGATGATAAATTCTGGAACATGTATATTTATTTTTCTTACCTGCCAAGTGCCCAGGTTGAGATGTCCATCAGTTATAGGAATTCTGAAGAAATTTAGAGCAAGAATAGAGCTTATTATTATTTTAGACAAAGTAGCAGAGAAATGAAATGGGAGAAAAAGGAAGGTAGCAAACACATACGTCAGAGCACAACCAAACATTGATGATTTAATATGTGCTGGCATGTCATCCGGTCCTGGAAATAGAACTGAAGTATTATGATCTGATCATCTGAATGCAATAAAGGGACTAGTACGGTCTCCACTAATCAAATCACCGCCATGCCACTGTAATTTAAAGTGCAGCAGCCTCTGCTGGTTTAGCTAAACCCAAACACATAACAATACTAACCTTCCATAGTATGCTTCCAAGGAGCAGAGCGGCCCTGGCAATAATCAACACACAGTGAAGCAACACGCAAGTGTTCACACTTTGGAATAAGACAAGAAAAAAAATCAAAGCACTGACCTCTGGGACAATTTTGTTAAGGAATGTTTCGGTGTCAGCCTGTACATCAGAGTCATAGTTCTCATTGATGGTCAGGGAAGCACTTGTGTGCTGCACTGCAGAGCGAAGGAATTTCATTACTGCCAAAATACCTCGAGTATGTGTGCTCTACACGGTTATCAGCTTATCGACATGCATACAAAAAAAATATTGCATCGTTCTCTACATGCTTAATTGGTGACAATTCGATATTTTAGTTTCACCTGTCTACAATAAAGTTTCACTCCTGAATCCTGATGTCTTGCTCCTGTGCTCACTTTTGGTTTAATTATCGTGCTCCATTTTATTATGGTGCTATTTATTGATACTGAACTTCCATAAAGTTATTCAAAACAAAACAGTGCCAAATGATGTAAGCCATGTTCAAAACAAGAAACCTTGATACAGGTCTGAGTTCTCGACAAACACACAAAGCTTTCCTTCCCTAACAATTGTGCACACACACTCTTTACAGTACAACAGACAAGAAACCCTCCCTAAGGCCCGAAAAACACGTAATGATGCTATACAAGCTAACATAATCTTATTAACATTGTACTCCCTCCGTTCACAAATATAAGATGTTCTAGCTTTTTTGTGAATCAGATATGCATAGACATGATTTAGTGTGTTCGTTGGCTCATTTCAGTCGGTATGTAGTCCATATTGAAATATCCAAAACATGTTATATTTGTGAACAGAGGGAGTAGTAAGCACCAAACCCCAAGGCTGGTAGTAAATTTGACCAAGCTATTGAAGCCCAGTGCAGCAACTTTCCATCACATCTATTTCTGTTTAAGAAAAACCTCACTTTCTACATAGAAAACCGTCTAGCATAATACAGCTTGCTGGACGCTGAAGTCTCTAAACGAGAAGGAGCAGATCGTATTCAGTTAGGTGTATCTGTACGTACGGAACAGATGCGCCAAGCCGCACTTGAACCCGGAGAGATCGCCCTCAATCTCCCTCAAAATCTGCAGCGCTCGACATAACAGCAGTAGAATCGCGATCAGCAAAAGGATGAAAGCTCTGGATTGTACGAGCGAGGCGGCGAGGTGAGGCGCGGCTCGGGTGAGATTGAGGGCGAATAAACCTTGGGGGTGATGAGGTGGCAGCCGCGGCGCTGGGCAGGGATGACGACGGTCTTCTGGGCCCACTTGGCGGCCATGGAACGGGGCGGGGCCGGCGGGATGGGGTTGAGCGGCGGCGGCGGTGGCGGCGGCGATGAGGGCGAGCTTTGCGCACGCTGACACGCGGCACCGGAAGCAGCGAGCGATAGGGGCGTCGTGTCCGGGAGGGGATCGCTCGTTCCCTGCTTCTGCTTCCGATGATGAACCAATTCAGCCTTCAAGGATTCGTGGCCGTCGGATGAGCTGATCAACGCTCCTCGCATAGTTTTAGTGAAATTATCTCTTCTCTACTACCAAAAAAAGAGTAAGGATCCATCTCCTGTCTTAGGTCGCTTAGTCCCACTTCCGCTTATGGCTCACCCTCACCTCACCCCGCCCCGTTTCGTCCGGCTCCACCTCGCATGCCAGTTTTATCGTTGATTAGTACCCTCAATACGTCCAAAAAAAACAGGACATGTAAACCATCATTAAAACCTGCCCGTAATTAGGGGGCACGAAAAGTGGACGTAGCTATTATTTGTTAGGGTTGCCACTTATTCAATTCAGTTGCCGCAACAAGGAGGGGGCAGATCTAGAAGACTATGACATCGCCGCCCAAAACTTGGTGCACCATAACCAGCCCCCCCCCCCCTGAGATCGAACCATCCAGGGTGTTGATGAGCACGACGGCCATCCTACTCATGTCTGATCTGACGTTGTTGTACGTCGACCACCAGCCCATATCAGGAAAGTGCTTTGGCTCCAGGTACTCCTGCACGTCGTCAGGGCCGAAGGGAAGTGCTGTTATGTTCTTTCATAGTGCCTACATGACATTTGATCATAGCAAGATTGTAAGCAGACATCCACATAACAAGATTATCAAACTAACTAACAGAAGAGAAGCATATTTATTTCGATTTGCGCAATTTAGTTTTAGGTTTTAGCATGGCCAATGATTTTGGTATTTTCCAGCGCATTAAGAGAACGGGAATTTCGGAAACCTGAGAAGCAGCATCCAAAATAGCCACATATTACAGGATCCTACAACAGCACAAGCATGGATCAAACGTGAAAATGCCCCGACGGCTGAAGTAGTACCTCAAACCCAACATGTTTAAACTAAAACAGAGATGAAAAGTAACAACATTACCCTAGTAACGATCATAAAAATTTGTTGATCTTCAGAGAACAAAATCTCAAGAAAACTCGCATCACTTGTTGGCAGAGACAGCTTGCGAGGCATGGAGGTTTGATGACGGGCCACTTCTTCATCACGGGCTGGAAGGCCTTGGGGTTGACGAGCATGAGAATGTACCTCAGCGTTCTTGATGGGCGCGTAAAACCTGAGTGGCTCCCTTGCTCCTGGCTCATGGCCCACCCTTGGCCTGTAGCCAATCCCTAGAGGCTTCATCATCTCGGCGATCCTGCAAGACACGTCCACCCTGTTTGGCCACCTGTTCTTCGGAATCATGTCCTCAACGTCCTTCGCGTCAGTTATGAAATGGATCCCTTGGTTGGCAGTATCCTACTCCATCTTCACAACCTTATTAGTTAAGAGGATCATCATAATTAACAGTACCAATGCCACGATGCACTGATGACAACAATGCCTTATTGTAACTGCCATGACCAGTGCATCGCGCCAATGCCTAATTGCATGCACATTTGTCCTAGTGTTATCATGCATGCATATTTGTCCTACTATAAGCATGCATGCGCGTGCATTGTCCTAGTATGATCATGCATTTCATTTCTAGCATTCCATTCAAAATGAATACATGTAGCAAGGTTACCATACGAACACTAGGCTAGCACATTTGATCATAGCAAGACCGTAAGCAGACATCCATACAACAAGGTTATCAAACTAACCAGTTATAGAAAAAAAGCATATTTATTTTGATCTGCACAATTTGATTTTAGGTTTTAGCATGGTCAATGATTTTAGTGTTTTCCGGTGCATTAAGAGAAAACATGAATTTCGGAAACCTGAGGAGCAGCATCTAAAATAGCCACATATTGCAGGATCCCATAACAGCACAAGCATGGACAGATGGACCAAAAATGGAAATGCCCCGCCGGCTGAAGTAATACCTCAAACCCAATATGTGTTAAACTAAAACAGAGATGAAAAGTAATAGTATCACTCTAGTAACGATCATAAAAATCTGTTGATTTTTAGAGAATAAAACTTCAGCAATGTGGTTACTTGCGCATGTCCGGCTAGTCTCATCATGTTCCCTAAATCAGCAAGGCTTAGGCACATACGATGTAAGTGTCAGACAGATCAAGAGAAGGTTGAGAGCTTCCTACGTTCAGTGAGCATCTCCTAGAGGCCAGAACCAGCGGACCGCATGCCTCGTTTCCTATGTTTCTTCTTCGCCGTCATCGTCGACCGGTTTCACGAAGAGCCCGAGCTCCTCCAAGGGGTTGGACGGACGGCAATGCTTGGGCGCCCCAGGCCGTTCCGGGCTCACGGCACGCTCCACGGCAGTTATGCCGAGCTCCATGAGGTGCACTGGGTGTATAGTCTCCCTGCTGAGCCCCGTGAGCCGTGCGTTCCTCTCCACCTCCTGCAGCGCCTCGCGAGCCGCCTTCCTGAGCCCGGCGACGCGGGCGTTCCTCTCCTCCTCCTGCCGCAGGAGAGCCTCGCCCTCGCGAGCTGCTTGACCCTCCGTGTCAGCCTCCAGCGCGCGGCTACCTTCGTCGATGTCGGCCGCCGGCAGCCTCTCGAGGTCCTGCCGATGGCGGATGCTGAGAGTCTTTTTAGCCTTGGCGATGATGCCGGCGAACCGGACCTTGAGATGCGATGCCCGCAGGAGCACGTCCGGTTCAGCATCGGGCCGTTCTGGTGGTACCTCGTGAAACGCTTTGAAAGCTGCAGCGTGCGGCGTGCTCGTCGGAGGCCCTGTGCTTGGAATCGTCTTTCTCCTCTTCAAGACCGGCGTGGCGGAGGCCTCCGGTCGGGGCTCGGCGGCAGTCAGGAGCAGTCTTTTCGTCCCATGCGGAGGGGCCTTTGGTGACGACGGCGAGGGGCCCTTTCCGGCGCCAGCATGGACTGCAGAGTCACACGTGACCGAGAGCGGTGGGTTCGCGTCACGCGTTGCTGCCTTGGATGACGGCGACGACAAGGGCTCCGCCGCGGTGTTGGAATAAGACACAACGTGTGTGGTTGGACTCGTCGGACGCGTCGGATGCGCGCGGGACGGACGAGACATACTGGTGCCGTCGGGCTCGTTGGGTTCGTCGGGCGCGTCAGTGACGCGCGGGACGGCTGGGACGTGCAGGACGCAGCAACGTGGCATATGTGTGTAGCGTGTGCGCGTGTGTGGCACATGTGTGCAGTAGCCAGCTAGTTAGGTGCTTGCCGAGTCACTTGGGTCAAGGAGTGAGTTTAGGCCGTAGCTACTAGTGCATGCCTGGATTGTTGCGTGCATGTAGTTGGCTAGCGGGTGCATGCATTGGTAGTTAGCTGGTTAGCCGGCCTGAAGTTAGTGGCCGGTAGTGGTGGCCGTGTGATGCGTGCATGGGAGTCATGCATGCTTGGCCGCTGCGTCACCTCAAGTATAAAGGCCAGGCAATGAAGTACGAGAGTCTTGGTACTCTGAAATAGAAAAACGGGGCTGTGTATGCAGCCGGGTGAAACTCCAGTGTATCCTTCTATCTCTAGTCTCGAGTGACAGAGAGAGGGCTGTGATTCGAACAATTAGTATACAGAGCCAGATTCGAGGGGCGGCCGTGGCGCACGGCGGCGTCCGCGGTGCCCGCGGTGCGCGACGGACATGAAGGTCTTGGCAACGGCGTGCGGCGAGCGCGTGGCGTCGGCAACGCGCGGCGAGTCCACGGCGGTGTGGCGTGATGCCGTGCGCGCGACGAGCAGCGGCAGTCGCGGAAACGAGGAGGTCGCGGAGGACCTGCGTGGTGTCGCAGAGGCCGCGGCGGCTCGGCGCGACGACCGTGGAGGCGCTGCGCTGCGGTTGACGGCGCAGCGGTGCAGGGCAATAAGCGCGGCGGCGAGCCGGGCGCGACTGGTGCGTGTTATGGGTGCGCACCGGACGCGTCGGGCGCGTCGGGACCGCAGGAGCGGACCGCGTCGAGGCGCTGGACCTGGTTGCGCATATCGTGTACGTGCGCGGCGGGAGCGCGGGCCGTGAGTGCGGGGACGTGGGGACTACGCGCGAAGGGCACAGCGGCACGGTGGCAGGCTTGGCAGCGACATCAGGGCGGTGGCGGCTACAACATCGACGACGACGGACTCCTCTAGATCGTGGCTTAGGGGGTATTGTTGGAATAAGCCACGACGTGTGTGGTTGGGCTCGTCGGGCGCGTCAGATGCACGCGGGACGGGCGAGATACACTGGTGCCGTCGGGCTCGTCGGGTTTGTCGGGTGCGTCGGTGACGCGCGGGACAAACGGGATGTACGAGACGCAGCAATGTGGCGTATGTGTGTAGCGTGTGTGCGTGTGTGGCACATGTGTGCAGTAGTCAACTAGTTAAGTGCTTGCCGAGTCACTTGGGTCAAGGAGTGAGTTTAGGCCGTAGCTAGTAGTGCATGCCTGGGTTGTTGCGTGCATATAGTTGGCTAGTGGATGCATGCATTGGTAGTTAGCTGGTTAGCTGGCCTGGAGTTAGTGGCCGGTAGTGGTGGCCGTGTGATACGTGCATGGGAGTCATACATGCTTGGCCGCTACGTCACCTCAAGTATAAAGGCCAGGCGATGAAGTACGAGAGTTTTGGTACTCTCGAATAGAAAAACGGGGCTGTGTGTGCAGCCGGCTGAAACTCCAGTGTATCCATCTCCTTCTACCTCTAGTCTCGAGTGAGAGAGAGGCCAACACGCGGCACCGCCCTGGACTGCAGCTTCGTGGGCAAGGAGCTCTGCTACGCTGATCCTCTTGAGGGAGCCACGCACCTCGCCAATCTCCGACCGGAGTTGCAGCCTCACGGTGGAGTACATCTTGGCAGAGTCGAATCCGGCCCCTTTCACGTCAAAGTCGCAGGCGCGCTCCCCTGTCTTCCATGGCGTCCGGGAGCGCCGCCGCGGCGCCGAGGGCGCCTTCCGTCTGCGCATTCGACGGTGCTGTCGATTCGTCGGCCCCTGCCTCGCTTGATGCTCTGGCTTGACCATGCGTGTCACCTCGATCGACGCCGGCTGGTGAACGCTGGCTGAATCGTAGTGAATTTGGAGGCAACAAGAATTCAGGAAGGAGAAAAGGACGCCGCCCACGGCCTTGAGTCTAACTCCAATTCCAAGTCGGAAACACGCGCGGGTTCTATTCCGGCCCCATTGTTCCTAAGTCATTTTTTAAACAAAAAATTTAGGAACTTTCTTGAATTCATGAACAGTTTTTAAAAATAAAATCATGAATAATTGTAAAATTCAAGAAAATCGTTTGAAATTTTGAATGTTTTTAGATTTTATAGCACTTATTAAATTCATGAATATTTTTTAATTTTGCAAATATTTTTAATTCACAATCATTTACTAAAATTCACAAACATTTTTTGAATTTCTGGAACATTTTCTAGATTGTGAATTTTTCACATCTCTCTTAAATATGTTAAATAAAAAAGTTACTTTAAAATGATAAATCAAAGAAAAACAAAATTGGACTGATTCCGGTTATTGGGTCGGCCCATGTCACGCATGGCGTGTTCAGAATAAAACCATGGATAATTTTAAAACTCAAGACAATCTTTTAATATTGTGAATACTTCTCCATTACCTGTTGATCAGCTGTGTTGATGCGAGACTTTATTTCTTTTTTACTTCCCTTATTTATCATTCGTTAATAATCGTATATTTTGAAAAAGTAATGATTATGTTTCTTATATTCATGCAATAATGTTGATATTGTACTTCATCGTTTCTGAATATTTATACCGTAAAGAAATTATATGATACACGTGTTAGGTAGCACTTCACATCAAAAAATATGTTTTTATCATTTACCTACTCGAGGATGAGTACGAATCAAATTTAGGGATGCTCATACGTCTCCAAGGTATCTATAATGTGTGATTGTTTCATGCTATTGCATTATCAATCTTGGATGCTTTATATGCATTTTTATACTATTTTATATTATTTTAGGGACTAATCTATTAACGCAGTGCTTAGTATCACTTCTTGTTTTTTTTTTGCTTGTTTTTGGCTTTTAAGAAAATCAGTATCAAATGAAGTCCAAACACGATGAAACTTTACGGTGATTTTTTCTTGACTGGAAGGGGCCGTAGAAGGTTCAGAAGGAGGCTAGAAGACTTACGGGAGAGCCACAAGCTCACAGGGGCGACTTGGGGGTGGGGCGCATCCCCTGAGCTCGTGACTCCCACGCAACTCCGTTTGACCTAATTCCACCTCTATAAAATCCCAAATATTCCCACACCAACAGAGAGCCATCTGAAACACATTCTCCGCGGCCGCAACCTTCTGTTCTTCCGTGACCCCATTTGGAGGCCTTTTTCGGTACTCTACCGGAGGGGGAATTGGTCACTGATAACCCACAAGTATAGGGGGTCACAATAGTTTTCGAGGGTATAATATTCAAACCAAATTTATTGATTCGACACAAGGGGAGCCAAAGAATATTATCAAGTATTAGCAGCTGAGTTTTCAATTCAACCACACCTGAAAGACTTAATATCTGCAGCAAACTATTTAGTAGCAAAGTAATATGAAATTAACGGTAATAGTGGCAAAAGTAATAGTAGCAATTTTGTAACAATTATAACAATGACAATGAAAAAGTAACTTAGCAAAGATTAATATGAAACGAACTCTTAGGCAATGGATCAATAATGGATAATTATGTCGGATGGCATTCATCATGCAACAGTTATAAGCTAGGGTGGCACAGAACTAGCTCCAATTCATCAATATAATGTAGGCATGTATTCCGAATATAGTCATACATGTTTATGGAAAAGAACTTGCATGGCATCTTTTGTCCTACCACTACAAAAAAAGACACATCCGTGACATTTTGGGCCGAACGATTTTTTTTCATGTCATGCTTATGACACTTCTGTGACGACAATTGTGACAAAACCCGGTATCATCATAGATGTAGTGGGCTCCTACTTCTACGACAAAAAAATCATGACAGAAAATGGGCTTTTCGTCCTGGGCGGGCCGGAGACGCAGCTGCATGACATTCTTTGGGCCGTCCATGACGGAAAAACCGTGGTAGAAGCGAGGGCGAGGAAAATATCGAGGAAGTTCCCGGTTACGGTGGGTGGTCGGGGGCCGAGCGATGCGCGTTTCTCTCGTACATACGCGCGTGTGTGTGAGGCGTTGCGCTCTAACTGAACCCGAGCAAGGCGTTGGGCTCTAACTAAACCCGAGCGATTGCACTAGCTACGTTACTGAACCCGAGTGATCGATCCCTTGCTGTAAACTGAACCCGAGTGATTCCTTTGCTACTGTTGCTAACTGAAGCCGACCGATGCTGCCTCTGAATGAACAGTGAGCGTTGTTGGGGGGGTTTGAATGAACAATTTTCGGTGGGGGGTTGGTGTTTGGGAACATAGTAATTTCAAAAAAAATCCTACGCACACACACGTGATCAAGGTGATGCATAGCAACGAGAGGGGAGAGTGTGTCTACGTACCCTCATAGACCGAAAGCGGAAGCGTTAGCACAACACGGTTGATGTAGTCATACGTCTTCACGATCTGACCGATCCAAGTACTGAACGCACGGCACCTCCGAGTTCAGCACACGTTCAGCTCGATGACGTCCCACGAACTCCGATCCAGCAGAGCTTCACGGGAGAGTTTCGTCAGCACGACGGCGTGATGACGGTGATGATGATGCTACCGACGCAGGGCTTCGTCCTAAGCACTGCTACAATATAATTGAGGTGGATTATGATGGAGGGGGGCACCGCACACGACTGGAATAGATCAATAGATCAACTTGTGTGTCTAGAGGTGCCCCCTGCCCCCATATATAAAGGAGCAAGGGGGAGGCCGGTCGGCCCCTGTAGGCGCGCCAGGAGGAGGAATCCTCCTCCTAGTAGGAGTAGGATTCCCCTCTTTCCTACTCCTACTAGGAGGGGGAAAGGAAGGGGGAGAGGGAGAAGGAAAGGGGGGCGCCGCCCCCCTCTCCTAGTCCAATTCGGACCAGAAGGGGAGGGGCGCGCGGCCTGCCCTAGGCCAGCCCTCTCTCTCTCCATTAAGGTCCATAAGGCCCACTATTTCTCCCGAGGGGTTCCGGTAACCCTCCGGCACTCCGGTTTTCTCCGAAACCATCCGGAACACTTCCGATGTCCGAATATAGTCGCCCAATATATCGATCTTTACGTCTCGACCATTTCGAGACTCCTCGTCATGTCTGTGATCATATCCGGGACTCTGAACTACCTTCGATACATCAAAACACAAAAACTCATAATACCGATCATCACCAAACTTTAAGCGTGCGGACCCTACGGGTTCGAGAACTATGTAGACATGACCGAGACACGTCTCCGGTCAATAACCAACAGCGGAACCTGGATGTTCATATTGGCTCCCACATATTCTATGAAGATCTTTATCGGTCAAACCGCATAACAACATACGTTGTTCCCTTTGTCATCGGTATGTTACTTGCCCGAGATTCGATCGTCGGTATCTCAATGCCTAGTTCAATCTCGTTACCGGCAAGTATCTTTACTCGTTCCGTAATACATCATCTCACAACTAACTAATTAGTTACAATGCTTGCAAGGCTTATAGTGATGTGCATTACCGAGTGGGCCCAGAGATACCTCTCCGACAATCGGAGTGACAAATCCTAATCTTGATTTATGCCAACTCAACAATTACCATCGGAGACACCTGTAGAGCACCTTTATAATCACTCAGTTATGTTGTGATGTTTGGTAGCACACAAAGTGTTCCTCCGATAATCGGGAGTTGCATAATCTCATAGTCATAGGAACATGTATAAGTCATGAAGAAAGCAATAGTAGAAAACAAAACGATCAAGTGCTAAGCTAACGGAATGGGTCAAGTCAATCACATAATTCTCCTAATGATGTCATCCCATTAATCAAATGACAACTCATGTCTATGGTTAGGAAACATAACCATCTTTGATTAACGAGCTAGTCAAGTAGAGGCATACTAGTGACACTTTGTTTGTCTATGTATTCACACATGTACTAAGTTTCCGGTTAATACAATTCTAGCATGAATAATAAACATTTATCATGATATGAGGAAATAAATAATAACTTTATTATTGCCTCTAGGGCATATTTCCTTCAGTCTCCCACTTACACTAGAGTCAATAATCTAGATTACACAGTAATGATTCTAACACCCATGGAGTCTTGGTGCTGATCATGTTTTGCTCGTGGAAGAGGCTTAGTCAACGGGCCTGCAACGTTCAGATCCGTATGTATCTTGCAAATCTCTATGTATCCCACCTGGACTTGATCGCGGATGGAATTGAAGTGTCTCTTGATGTGCTTGGTTCTCTTGTGAAATCTGGATTCCTTTGCCAAGGCAATTGCACCAGTATTGTCACAAAAGATTTTCATTGGACCCGATGCACTAGGTATGACACCTAGATCGGATATGAACTCCTTCATCCCGACTCCTTCATTCGCTGCTTCCGAAGCAGCAATGTACTCCACTTCACACATAGATCCCGCCATGACGCTTTGTTTAGAACTTCTCCAACTGACAGCTCCACCGTTCAATATAAATACGTATCCGGTTTGCGATTTAGAATTGTCCGGATCAGTGTCAAAGCTTGCATCAACGTAACCATTTACGATGAGCTCTTTGTCACCTCCATAAACGAGAAACATATCCTTAGTACTTTTCAGGTATTTCAGGATGTTCTTGACCACTATCAGTGATCCACTCCTGGATCACTTTGGTACCTCCCTGCTAAACTAATAGCAAGGCACACATCAGGTCTGGTACACAACATTGCATACATGATAGAGCCTATGGCCGAAGCATAGGGTGTTGGGGATCGTAGCAGAAATTTAAAATTTTCTACGCATCACCAAGATCAATCTATGGAGTAATCTAGCAACAAGGGGAAGGGGAGTGCATCTACATACCCTTGTAGATCGCTAAGCGGAAGCGTTCAAGTGAACGGGGTTGATGGAGTCGTACTCGTCGTGATACGAATCACCGATGATCGTAGCGCCGAACGGACGACACCTCCGCGTTCAACACACGTACGGTTGGGAGAGACGTCTCCTCCTTCTTGATCCAGCAAGGGAAGGAGAGGTTGATGGAGATCCAGCAGCACGACGGCGTGGTGGTGGAAGTAGCGGGATCCCGGCAGGGCTTCGCCAAGCACAAGCGGGGAGGAAGAGGTGTCACGGGAGGGAGGGAGGCGCCAGGGCTTCAGGTGTGGCTGCCCTCCCTCCCCTCCACTATATATAGGGGCCTAGGGGGGCGTCGGCCCCTTGTAGATCCCATCCAGGGAGGGGGGCGGCAGCCCTAGGGGTAGCTTGGCCTCCAAGCCAAGTGGAGGCGCCCCCACCCCTTAGGGTTTCCAACCCTAGGCGCATGGGAGGCCCAAGGGGGGGGGGGGTGCACCAGCCCACCAGGGGCTGGTTCCCACGTCCCTTCAGCCCATAGGGCCCTCCGGGATAGGTGGCCCCACCCGGTGGACCCCTGGGACCCTTCCGGTGGTCCCGGTACAATACCGATGACCCCCCGAAACTTTCCCGGTGGCTGAACTGGACTTCCTATATACAAATCTTTACCTCCGGACCATTCCAGAACTCCTCGTGATGTCTGGGATCTCATCCGGGACTCCGAAAAACTTTCGGTTTACCGCATACTAATATCTCTACAACCCTAGCGTCACCGAACCTTAAGTGTGTAGACCCTACGGGTTCGGGAACCATGCAGACATGACCGAGATAACTCTCCGGCCAATAACCAACAACGGGATCTGGATACCCATGCTGGCTCCCACATGTTCCATGCTGATCTCATCGGATGAACCATGATGTCGAGCATTCAATCAATCCCGTATTCAATTCCCTTTGTCTATCGGTACGATACTTGCCCGAGATTCGATCGTTGGTATCCCGATGTCTCATTCAATCTCGTTACCAGCAAGTCTCTTTACTCGTTCCGTAACACATCATCCCGTGATCAACTCCTTGGTCACATTGTGCACATTATGATGATGTCCTACCATGTGGGCCCAGAGATACCTCTCCATTACACGGAGTGACAAATCCCAGTCTCGATTCGTGCCAACCCAACAGACACTTTCGGAGATACCCGCAGTGCACCTTTATATCCACCCAGTTACGTTGTGACATTTGGTACACCCAAAGCATTCCTACGGTATCCGAGAGTTGCGCAATCTCATGGTCTAAGGAAATGATACTTGACATTAGAAAAGCTTTAGCAAACGAACTACACGATCTTGTGCCAGGCTTAGGATTGGGTCTTGTCCATCACATCATTCTCCTAATGATGTGATCCCGTTATCAGCGACATCCAATGTCCATGGTCAGGAAACCGTAACCATCTATTGATCAACGAGCTAGTCAACTAGAGGCTTACTAGGGACATGGTGTTGTCTATGTATCCACACATGTATCTGAGTTTCCTATCAATACAATTCTAGCATGGATAATAAACGATTATCATGAACAAGGAAATATAATAATAACTAATTTATTATTGCCTCTAGGGCATATTTCCAACAGTCTCCCACTTGCACTAGAGTCAATAATCCAGTTCACATCGCTATGTGATTAACACTCAAGGTCACATCCCCATGTGACTAACACCCAAAGAGTTTACTAGAGTCAATAATCTAGTTCACATTACCATGTGATTAACACTCAATGAGTTCTGGGTTTGATCATGTTATGCTTGTGAGAGATGTTATAGTCAACGGGTCTGAACTGTTCAGATCCGTGTGTGCTTTACAAATCTCTATGTCATCTTGTAGATGCAGCTACCATGCTCTATTTGGAGCTATTCCAAATAACTGTTCTACTATACGAATCCGGTTTACTACTCAGAATCATCCATATTAGTGTCAAAGATTGCATCGGCGTAACCCTTTACGACGAACTCTTTACCACCTCCATAATCGAGAAAATTCCTTAGTCCACTAGTTACTAAGGATAACCTTGACCGTTGTCCTGTGATCCATTCCTAGATCACACTTGTACCCCTTGACTGACTCATGGCTTGGCACACTTCAGGTGCGGTACACAACATAGCATACTGTAGAGCCTATGTCTAAACCATAGGGGATGACCTTCGTCCTTTCTCTCTATTCCGCCATGGTCAGGTCTTGAGTATTACTCAATACCCATACCTTATAAAATAGCCAAGAACTCCTTCTTTGCCGATCTATTTTGAACTCCTTCAAAATCTTGTCACGGCATGTATTCATTTGAAAGTACCATTAAGCGTTTTTGATCTATCCTTATAGATCTTGATGCTCAATGTTCAAGTAGCTTAATCCAGGTTTTCCATTGAAAAATACTTTTCAAATAACCCTGCATGCTTTCCAGAAATTCTACATCATTTCTGATCAACAATATGTTAACAACATATACTCATCAAAAATTCTATAGTGCTCCCACTCACTTCTTTGGAAATACAAGTTTCTCATAAACTTTGTATAAACCCAAAATCTTTGATCATCTCATCAAAGCGTACATTCCAACTCCGAGATGCTTACTCCAGTCCTTAGAAGGATTGCTGGAGCTTTGCATACTTGTCAGCATCTTTCAGGATTGACAAAACTTTCTGGTTGTATCACATACAACCTTTCCTCAAGAAAAATGTCGAGGAAACAATGTTTTGACATCCTATCTGCAAGATTTCATAAATAATGCAGTAACTGCTAACATAATTCCAACAGACTCTTAGCATCGCTACGAGTGAGAAAGTCTCATCGTAGTCAACTCCTTGAACTTGTCGGGAAACATTTTAACGACAAGTCGAGCTTTCTTAATGGTGACACTTACCATCATTGTCTGTCTTCCTTTTAAAATCCATCTGCACCTAACAGCCTTACGACCATCAAGTAGTTCTTTCAAAGTCTATACTTTCTTTTATACATGGATCCTCTCTCGGATTTTATGGCCTCGAGCCATTCTTCGGAATCCGGGCCCACCATCGCTTCTCCATAGCTCGTAGGTTCATTGTTGTCTAGCAACATGATTTCCAAGACAGGATTACGTACCACTCTGAAGTAGTACACATCCTTGTCGACCTATGAGGTTTGGTAGTGACTTGATCTGAAGTTTCATGAGCTTCCACTTCAATTGGTGTAGGTGCCACAGGAACAACTTCCTGTGCCCTGCTACACACTAGTTGAAGTGACGGTTCAATAACCTCATCAAGTCTCCACCATCCTCCCACTCAATTCTTTCGAGAGAAACTTTTCCTCGAGAAAGGACCCGTTTCTAGAAACAATCACTTTTGCTTCCGGATCTGAAATAGGAGGCATACCCAACTATTTTTGGGTATTCTATGAAGATGCATTTATCCGCTTTGGGTTCGAGCTTATCAGCCTGAAACTTTTTCATATAAGCATCGCAGTCCCAAACTTTTAAGAAACGACAACTTAGGTTTCTCTAAACCATTGTTCATACAGTGTCGTCTCAACGGAATTGTGTGGTGCCCTATTTAAAGTGAGTGCGGTTGTCTCTAATGCCTAACCCATAAACGATAGTGGTAATTCGATAAGAGACATCATGGTATGCACCATATCCAATAGGGTGCAGTTATGATGTTCAGACACACCATCACACTATGGTGGTCCAGGCGGTATTAGTTGTGAAACAATTTCCACAATATCTTAATTTTGTGCCAAACTCGTAACTCAGATATTCATCTCTATGATCATATCATAGACATTTTATCATCTTGTCACGACGATCTTCAACTTCACTCTGAAATTACTTAAACCTTTCAATAATTCAGACTTGTGTTTCATCAAGTAAATATACTCAGCATCTACTCAAATCATCTGTGAAGTAAGAACATAACGATATCCACTGCGTGCCTCAGCACTCATTGGACTGCACACATCAAAATGTATTACTTCCAACAAGTTGCTTTCTTGTTCCATCTTACTGAAAACGAGGCCTTTCAGTCATCTTGCCCATGTGGTATGATTTGCATGTCTCAAGTGATTCAAAATCAAGTGAGTCCAAACGATCCATCTGCATGGAGTTTCTTCATGCATATCTACCAATAGACATGGTTCGCATGTCTCAATCTTTTCAAAAATGAGTGAGTCCAAAGATCCATCAACATGGAGCTTCTTCATGCGTTTTATACCAACATGACTCAAATGGCAGTGCCACAAGTATGTGGTACTATCATTACTATCTTATATCTTTTGGCATGAACATGTGTATCACTACGATCGAGATTCAATAAACCATTCATTTTAGGTGCAAGACCATTGAAGGTATTATTCAAATAAACAGAGTAACCATTATTCTCCTTAAATGAATAACCGTATTGCGATAAACATAATCCAATCATGTCTATGCTCAACGCAAACACCAAATAACAATTATTTAGGTTTAACACCAATCTCGATGGTAGAGGGAGCATGCGATGCTTGATCACATCAACCTTGGAAACACTTCCAACACATATCGTCATCTCACCTTCAGCTAGTCTCCGTTTATTCCGTAGCCTTTTATTTCGAGTTACTAACACTTAGCAACTGAACCGGTATTTTAATACCCTGGTGCTACTAGGAGTACTAGTAAAGTACACATTAATATAATGTATATCCAAAATACTTTTGTCGACCTTGCCAGCCTTCTCATCTACCAAGTATCTAGGGTAGTTCTGCTTCAGTGACCGTTCCCCTCATTATTAGAAGCACTTAGTCTCGGGTTTGGTTCAACCTTGGGTTTCTTCACTAGAGCAGCAACTGATTTTCCGTCTCATGAAGTATCCCTTCTTTCCCTTGCCCTTCTTGAAACTAGTGGTTTAACCATCAACAATTGATGCTCCTACTTGATTTCTACTTTCGCGGTGTCAAACATCGTGAGTTGCTCAAGGATCATCATGTCTATCCCTGATATGTTATAGTTCATCACGAAGCTCCAATAGCTTGGTGGCAGTGACTATGGAGAATCATGACTATCTCATCTGGAAGATTAACTCCCACTCGATTCAAGCGATTGCAGAACTCAGACAATCTGAGCACATGCTCAACGATTGAGCTTTTCTCCCTTAGTTTGCAGGCTTAAGAAACTTGTTAGAGGTCTCATACCTCTTGACATGGGCACTAGTCTGAAATCCCAATTCTAGTCTTTGGAACATCTCATATGTTCTGCGACGTTTCAAAAACGTCTTTGGTGCCATAATTCGAAACTGTCAACATTACGCACTTAACTATCACGTAGTCATCAAAACGTGTATGTCAGATGTTTCCCAATATCTACAAACGACGCTCGAGGTTCAACACACTGAGCGGTGCATTAAGGACATAATCCTTCTGTGCAGCAATGAGGACAATCCTCAGTTTACGGACCCAGTCCACATAATTGCTACTATCAACTTTCAACTAAATATTCTCTAGGAACATATCTAAAATAGTAGAGCTAAAGTGTAAGCTACGACATAATTTGCAAAGTCCTTTTGACTATGTTGATGATAATTAAGTTCATCTGATAATTTAATGAACTCCCACTCAGATAGACATCCCTCTAGTCATCTAAGTGAAACATGATCCGAGTCAACTAGGCCGTGTCCAATCATCACGTGAGACGGACTAGTCATCATCGGTGAACATCTTCATGTTGATCGTATCCACTATATGACTCATGTTCGACCTTTCGGTATTCCGTGTTCCGAGGCCATGTCTGTACATGCTAGGCTCGTCAAGTTAACCTAAGTGTATTGCGTGTGTAAATCTGGCTTACACCCGTTGTATGCGAACGTTAGAACCTATCACACCCGATCATCACGTGGTGCTTCGGAACAACGGACCTTAGCAACGGTGCACAGTTAGGGGGAACACAATCCTTGATATTTTAATGAGGGATCATCTTATTTATGCTACCGTCGTTCTAAGCAAATAAGATGTAAACATGACAAACATCACATGCAAATCATAAAGTGACATGATATGGCCAATATCATCTTGCGCCTTTGATCTCCATCTTCGAGGCGCGGCATGAACACCATCGTCACCGGCATGACACCATGATCTCCATCATCGTGTCTTCATGAAGTTGCCTCGCCAACTATTACTTCTACTACTATGGCTAACGGTTAGCAATAAAGTAAAGTAATTACATGGCATTTTCATTGACACGCAGGTCATAAATGAATTAAGACAACTCCTATGGCTCCTGCCGGTTGTCATACTCATCGACATGCAAGTCGTGATCCCTATTACAAGAACATGATCAATCTCATACATCACATATATCATTCATCACATACTTTTGGCCATATCGCATCACATAGCAAACCCTACAAAAACAAGTTAGACGTCCTCTAATTGTTGTTGCATGTTTTACGTGGCTGCTATGGGTTTCTAGCAAGAACGTTTCTTACCTACGCAAAACCACAACGGTGATATGCCAATTGCTATTTACCCTTCATAAGGACCATTTTCATCGAATCCAATCCAACTAAAGTGGGAGAGACAGACACCCGCCAGCCACCTTATGCATCAAGTGCATGTCAGTCGGTGGAACCAGTCTCACGTAAGCGTACGTGTAAGGTCGGTCCGGGCCGCTTCATACCACAATGCCGCCAGATCAAGATAAGACTAGTAACGGTAAGCAAATTGAACAAATCATCGCCCACAACTGCTTTGTGTTCTACTCGTGCATAGAATCTACGCATAGACCTAGCTCATGATGCCACTGTTGGGGATCATAACAGAAATTTAAAATTTTCTACACATCACCAAGATCAATCTATGGAGTAATTTAGAAACGAGGGGAAGGAGAGTGCATCTACATACCCTTGTAGATCGCTAAGCGGAAGCGTTCAAGTGAACGGGGTTGATGGAGTCGTACTCGTCGTGATCCAAATCACCGATGATCCTAGCGCCGAACGGACGGCACCTCCGCATTCAACACACGTACGGTTGGGAGAGACGTCTCCTCCTTCTTGATCCAGCAAGGGAAGGAGAGGTTGATGGAGATCCAGCAACACGACAGCATGGTGGTGGAAGTAGCGGGATCCCGGCAGGGCTTC
Source organism: Triticum aestivum (assembly GCF_018294505.1). Lineage (NCBI taxonomy): Eukaryota > Viridiplantae > Streptophyta > Magnoliopsida > Poales > Poaceae > Triticum > Triticum aestivum. The sequence continues at coordinate 190,094,885 of NC_057809.1, read as the reverse complement.
GCCAAGCACAAGCGGGGAGGAAGAGGTGTCACGGGAGGGAGGGAGGCGCCAGGGCTTCAGGTGTGGCTGCCCTCCCTCCCCTCCACTATATATAGGGGCCTAGGGGGGGGCGTTGGCCCCTTGTAGATCCCATCTAGGGAGGGGGCGGCAGCCCTAGGGGTGGCATGGCCTCCAAGCCAAGTGGAGGCGCCCCCACCCCTTAGGGTTTCCAACCCTAGGCGCATGGGAGGCCCAAGGGGGGGGGGCGCACCAGCCCACCAGGGGCTGGTTCCCACGTCCCTTCAGCTCATGGGCCCCTCCGGGATAGGTGGCCCCACCCAGTGGACCCCCGGGACCCTTCCGGTGGTCCCGGAACAATACCGATGACCCCCCGAAACTTTCCCGGTGGCCGAAACTGGACTTCCTATATACAAATCTTTACCTCCTGACCATTCCAGAACTCCTCGTGATGTCCGGGATCTCATCCAGGACTCCGAACAACTTTCGGCTTACCGCATACTAATATCTCTACAACCCTAGCGTCACTGAACCTTAAGTGTGTAGACCCTACGGGTTCGGGAACCATGCAGACATGACCGAGACAACTCTCCAGCCAATAACCAACAGCGGGATCTGGATACCCATGTTGGCTCCCACATGTTCCACGATGATCTCATCGGATGAACCACGATGTCGAGGATTCAATCAATCCCGTATTCAATTCCCTTTGTCTATCGGTACGATACTTGCCCGAGATTCGATCGTCGGTATCCCGATACCTCATTCAATCTCGTTACCGGCAAGTCTCTTTACTCGTTCCGTAACACATCATCCCGTGATCAACTCCTTGGTCACATTGTGCACATTATGATGATGTCCTACCGAGTGGGCCCAGAGATACCTCTCTGTTACACGGAGTGACAAATCCCAGTCTCGATTCGTGCCAACCCAACAGACACTTTCGGAGATACCCGCAGTGCACCTTTATAGCCACCCAGTTACGTTGTGACGTTTGGTACACCCAAAGCATTCCTACGGTATCTGAGAGTTGCACAATCTCATGGTCTAAGGAAATGATACTTGACATTAGAAAAGCTTTAGCAAACGAACTACATGATCTTGTGCTAGGCTTAGGATTGGGTCTTGTCCATCACATCATTCTCCTAATGATGTGATCCCGTTATCAACGACATCCAATGTCCATGGTCAGGAAACCGTAACCATCTATTGATCAACGAGCTAGTCAACTAGAGGCTTACTAGGGACATGGTGTTGTCTATGTATCCACACATGTATCTTAGTTTCCTATCAATACAATTCTAGCATGGATAATAAACGATTATCATGAACAAGGAAATATAATAATAACTAATTTATTATTGCCTCTAGGGCATATTTCCAACATAGGGAACATCTTTCATTTTCTCTCTATCTTCTGCAGTGGTCGGGCATTGAGTCTTACTCAACTTCACACCTTGTAACATAGGTAAGAACCCTTTGTTTGCCTGATCCATTTTGAACTTCTTCCAAACTTTGTCAAGGTATATTCTTTGTGAAAGTCCAATTAAGCGTCTTGATCTATCTCTATAGATCTTGATGCCCAATATGTAAGCAGCTTCACCGAGGTCTTTCAGTGAGAAACTCTTATTCAAATATCCTTTTATGCTATCCAGAAATTCTATATAATTTCCAATCAACAATATGTCATCCACATATAATATTAGAAATGCTACAGAGCTCCCACTCACTTTCTTGTAAATACAGGCTTCTCCAAAAGTCTGTACAAAACCATATGCTTTGATCACACTATAAAAACGTTTATTCCAACTCAGAGAGGCTTGCACCAGTCCATAAATGGATCGCTGGATCTTGCACACTTTGTTAGCACCCTTTGGATCGATAAAACCTTCAGGTTGCATCATATACAACTCTTCTTCCAAAAATCCGTTCAGGAATGCAGTCTTTACATCCATTTGCCAAATTTCATAATCATAAAATGCGGCAATAGATAACATGATTCGGACGGACTTAAGCATCGCTACGGGTGAGAAGGTCTCATCGTAGTCAACTCCTTGAACTTGTCGAAAACCTTTTGCAACAAGTCGAGCTTTGTAGACAGTAACATTACCGTCAGCGTTTGTCTTCTTCTTGAAGATCCATTTGTTCTCGATGGCTTGTCGATCATCGGGCAAGTCAACCAAAGTCCACACTTTGTTCTCATACATTGATCCCATCTCAGATTTCATGGCCTCAAGCCATTTTTCGGAATCTGGGCTCATCATCGCTTCCTCATAGTTCGTGGGTTCGTCATAGTCAAGTAACATGACCTCCAGAACTGGATTACCATACCACTCTGGTGCGGATCTTGTTCTGGTTGACCTACGAGGTTCGGTAGTAACTTGATCTGAAGTTTCATGATCATAATCATTAGCTTCCTCACTAATTGGTGTAGATGTCACAAGAACCGGTTTCTGTGATGAACTACTTTCCAATAAGGGAGCAGGTACAATTACCTCATCAAGTTCTACTTTCCTCCCACTCACTTCTTTTGAGAGAAACTCCTTCTTTAGAAAGGATCCATTCTTAGCAACGAATATCTTGCCTTCGGATCTGTCATAGAAGGTGTACCCAATAGTTTCCTTTGGGTATCCTATGAAGACACATTTCTCTGATTTGGGTTCGAGCTTATCAGGTTGAAGCTTTTTCACATAAGCATCGCAGCCCCAAACTTTAAGAAATGACAACTTTGGTTTCTTGCCAAACCACAATTCATAAGGAGTCATCTCAACGGATTTTGATGGTGCCCTATTTAACGTGAATGCAGCCGTCTCTAAATTATAACCCCAAAACAATAGCGGTAAATCAGTAAGAGACATCATAGATCGCACCATATCTAGTAAAGTACGATTACGACGTTCGGACACACCATTACGATGTGGTGTTCCGGGTGGCGTGAGTTGCGAAACTATTCCGCATTGTTTCAAATGAAGATTAAACTCGTAACTTAAATATTCTCCTCCACGATCAGATCGTAGAAACTTTATTTTCTTGTTACGATGATTTTCCTTCACTCTGAAATTCTTTGAACTTTTCAAATGTTTCAGACTTATGTTTCATCAAGTACATATACCCATATCTGCTCAAATCAACTGTGAAGGTGACGAAATAACGATATCCGCCGCGAGCCTCAATATTCATCGGGCCACATACATCAGTATGTATGATTTCCAACAATCTGTTGCTCACTCCATAGTTCCGGAGAACGGTGTTTTAGTCATCTTGCCCATGAGGCACGGTTCGCAAGTACCAAGTGATTCATAATCAAGTGATTCCAAGAGTCCATCAAAATGGAGTTTCTTCATGCGCTTTATACCAATATGACCACAACGACAGTGCCACAGATAAGTTGCACTATCATATCAACTCTGAATATTTTAGCTTCAATACTATGAATATGTGTATCTCCACTATCGAGATTCAAAAAGAATAGACCACTCATTAAGGGTGCATGACCATAAAAGATATTACTCATATAAATAGAACAACCATTATTCTCTGATTTAAATGAATAACCGTCTCGCATCAAACAAGATCCAGATATAATGTTCATGCTCAATGCTGGCACCAAATAATAATTATTCAGGTCTAATACTAATCCTGAAGGTAGATGTAGAGGTAGCGTGCCGACCGCGATCACATTGACTTTGGAACCATTTCCCACGCGCATCGTCACCTCGTCCTTTGCCAATCTTCTCTTAATCCGTAGTCCCTGTTTCGAGTTGCAAATATTAGCAACAGAACCAGTATCAAATACCTAGGCACTACTGCGAGAATTAGTAAGGTACACATCAATAACATGTATATCACATATACCTTTGTTCACCTTGCCATCCTTCCTATCCGCCAAATACTTGGGGCAGTTCCGCTTCCAGTGACCAGTCTATTTGCAGTAGAAGCACTCAGTCTCAGGCTTAGGTCCAGACTTGGGTTTCTTCTCTTGAGCAGCAACTTGCTTGCCCTTCTTCTTGAAATTCCCTTTCTTCTTCCCTTTACCCTTTTTCTTGAAACTGGTGGTCTTGTTAACCATCAACACTTGATGCTCCTTCTTGATTTCTACCTCCGCAGCCTTTAGCATTGCGAAGAGCTCGGGAATTGTCTTATCCATCCCTTGCATGTTATAGTTCATCACGAAGCTTTTGTAGCTTGGTAGCAGTGATTGAAGAACTCTCTCAATGACACTATCAACAGGAAGATTAACTCCTAGTTGAGTCAAGTGGTTATGGTACCCAGACATTCTGAGTATATGTTCACTGACAGAACCATTCTCCTCCATCTTGCAGCTGTATAACTTATTGGAGACTTCATATCTCTCAATTCGGGAATTTGCTTGAAATATTAACTTCAACTCCTGGAACATCTCATATGCTCCATGACATTCAAAATGTCGTTGAAGTCCCGGTTCTAAGCCGTAAAGCATGGCACACTGAACTATCGAGTAGTCATCAGCTTTGCTTTGCCAGACGTTCGTAACATCTGGTGTTGCTCCTGTAGCAGGTTTGGCACCTAGCGGTGCTTCCAGGACGTAATTCTTCTATGCAGAAATGATGATAATCCTCAAGTTACGGACCCAATCCGTGTAATTGCTACCATCATCTGTCAACTTTGCTTTCTCAAGGAACGCATTAAAATTCAACGGAACAACAACATGGGCCATCTATCTGCATCAACATAGACATGCAAAGTACTATCAGGTACTAAGTTCATGATAAATTAAAGTTCAGTTAATCAATTTATTAAAGAAATCCCACTTAGATAGACATCCCTCTAATCATCTAAGTGATTACGTGATCCATATCAACAAAACCATGTCCGATCATCACGTGAGATGGAGTAGTTTTCAATGGTGAACATCACTATGTTGATCATATCTTCTATATGATTGATAACCCACAAGTATAGGGGATCGCAACAGTTTTCGAGGGTAGAGTATTCAACCCAAATTTATTGATTTGACACAAGGGAGCCAAAGAATATTCTCAAGTATTAGCAGCTGAGTTGTCAATTCAACCACACCTAGAAACTTAATATCTGCAGCAAAGTATTTAGTAGCAAAGTAATATGATAGTAGTGGTAACGATAGCAAAAGGTAACGGTAACAAAAGTAGTGTTTTTGGTATTTTGTAGTGATGATAGCAATAGCAACGAAAAAGTAAATAAGCGAAGAACAATATATGGAAAGCTCGTAGGCAATGGATCGGTGATAGAGAATTATGCCGGATGCGGTTCATTATGTAACAGTCATAACATAGGGTGACACAGAACTAGCTCCAATTCATCAATGTAATGTAGGCATGTATTCTGAATATAGTCATACGTGCTTATGGAAAAGAACTTGCATGACATCTTTTGTCCTACCCTCCCGTGGCAGCGGGGTCCTAATGGAAACTAAGGGATATTAAGGCCTCCTTTTAATAGAGTACCAGACCAAAGCATTAACACATAGTGAATACATGAACTCCTCAAACTACGGTCATCACCGGGAGTGGTCCCGATTATTGTCACTTCGGGGTTGCTGGATCGTAACACATAGTAGGTGACTATAGACTTGCAAGATAGGACCAAGAACTCTCATATATTGATGAAAACATAACGGGTTCAGATCTGAAATCATGGCACTCGGGCCCTCGTGACAAGAATTAAGCATAGCAAAGTCATAGCAACATCAATCTCAGAACATAGTGGATACTAGGGATCAAACCATAACAAAAGTAACTCGATTACATGATAAATCTCATCCAACCCATCACCGTCCAACAAGCCTACGATGGAATTACTCACGCACGGCGGTGAGCATCATGAAATTGGTGATGGAGGAAGGTTGATGATGACGATGGCGATGGATTCCCCTCTCCGAAGCCCCGAACGGACTCCAGATGACCCCTCCCGAGAGGTTTTAGGGCTTGGCGGCAGCTCCATATCGTAAAACGCGATGAATCCTTCTCTCTGATTTTTTTCTCCCCGGAAGCAAATATATAGAGTTGGAGTTGAGGTTGGAGGAGCTCTAGGGGGCCCACGAGGTAGGGGGGCGCGCCCCCTCCCTCGTGACTAGGGTGTGGGCCCCCTGGTCTTGATCTTTTGCCAGTATATTTTATTATTTCCAAAAAGATGCTCCGTGGAGTTTCAGGTCATTCTGAGAACTTTTGTTTCTGCACATAAATAACACCATGGCAATTCTGCTGAAAACAACGTGAGTCCGGGTTAGTTCTATTCAAATCATGCAAGTTAGAGTCCAAAACAAGGGCAAAATTGTTTGGAAAAGTAGATACGACGGAGACATATCAATTACCCCAAGCTTAAACCTTTGCTTGTCCTCAAGCAATTCAGTTGACAAACTGAAAGTGATAAAGAAAAACTTTTACAAACTCTGTTTGCTCTTGTTGTTGTAAATATGTAAAGCCAGCATTCAAGGTTTCAGCAAAGATTATGAACTAACCATATTCACAATAAGGCTTAGGTCTCATGTTTACTCATATCAATGGCATAATCAACTAGCGAGCAATAATAATAAATCTCAGATGACAACACTTTCTCAAAACAATCATAATATGATATAACAAGATGGTATCTCGCTAGCCCTTTCTGAGACTGCAAAACATAAATGCAGAGCACCTTTAAAGATCAAGGACTGACTAGACATTTTAATTCATGGTAAAAGAGACCCAGTCAAGTCATACTCAATGTAAACTAATAGTAATGAATGCAAATGACAGTTGTGCTCTCTAGCTAGTGCTTTTTAATAAGAGGATGATGACTCAACATAAAAGTAAATAGATAGGCCCTTCGCAGAGGGAAGCAGGGATTTGTAGAGGTGCCAGAGGTCGGTTTTGAAATAGAGGTGAATAATATTTTGAGCGGTATACTTTCATTGTCAACATAACAACCAAGAGATGGCGATATCTTCCATGCTACACACATTATAGGCGGTTCCCAAACAGAATGGTAAAGTTTATACTCCCCCTCCACCAACAAGCATCAATCTATGGCTTGCTCGAAACAACGAGTGCCTCCAACTAACAAGAGTCCCAGGGGGAGTTTTGTTTGCAATTATTTTGATTTGACTTGCATAAAGCATGGGACTGGGCATCCTGGTGACCAGCCATTTTCTCGTGAGTGAGGAGCGGAGTCCACTCCTCTTGAGAATAACCCACCTAACATGGAAGATACGGACAGCCCTAGTTGATACATGAGCTATTCGAGCATACAAAATAGGATATTTATTTGAAGGTTTAGAGTTTGGCACATACAAATTTACTTGGAACGGCAGGTAGATACCGTATATAGGGAGGTATGGTGGACTCATATGGAATAACTTTGGGGTTTATGGAGTTGGATGCACAAGCAGTATTCCCGCTTAGTATAGGTGAAGGCTAGAAAAAGACTGGGAAGCGACCAGCTAGAGAGCGACAACAGTCATAAACATGCATTAAAATTAATCAACACCGAATGCAAGCATGAGTAGGATATAATGCACCATGAACATAAATATCGTAGAGGCTATGTTGATTTTGTTTCAACTACATGCGTGAACATGTGCCAAGTCAAGCCACTCGAATCGTTCAAAAGAGGATACCACCCTATCATACCACATCACAACCATTTTTATAGCATGTTGGCACGCAAGGTAAACCATTATAATCTCCTAGCTAATTAAGCATGGCACAAGAAACTATGATCTCTAGTTGTCATTGCAAACATGTTTATTCATAATAGGTTGAATCAGGAACGATGAACTAATCATATTTACAAAAACAAGAGAGGTCGAGTTCATACCAGCTTTTCTCATCTCAGCCAGTCCATCATATATCGTCATAATTGCCTTTCACTTGCATGACCGAATGATGTGAATAATATTAAGAGTGCACGTGCATTGAACTAAGCTGGAATCTGCGAGCATTCAACAAACATGAGAAGACAAGGCAATATGGGCTCTTGGTTAAATCAACAATAATGCATATAAGAGCCACTTCAACAATTTAATCATGGTCTTCTCCTATCGACCCCCAAAGAAAAGAAAAGAAATAAAACTATTTACACGGGAAAGCTCCCAACAAGCAAAAGAAGAACAAGAAATCTTTTTGGTTTTTTAATTACTACTATAAGCATGGAAATTAAAACTAGCTAAAAGCTACAACTAATTTTTTTGGTTTTTCTTAAGGTTTATTAAACACACAAGAAGAAAGCATAAAAAGGAAATAAACCAGCATGGATGATACAATGAAAAAGTATGAGCACCGACATCTAACAATGAGTGTGTGAACATGAATATAATGTCGGTGAGAAATACGTACTCCCCCAAGCTTAGGCTTTTGGCCTAAGTTGGTCTATGGCCACGGCTGGCCTGGCGGATATCCATAGTAATAGTTGGGGTCGTACTGCGAAGAAGAAGACTCTAATTGCCACTGGTTGGCAATCATCTCCGGATCCCACTGGTAATTAGACTGTCGTGGAGGATCAACTTGTGGTTCCGACTCTGGCTCTGTAGCTGATGTAGGGTTCCGGTAGGCGTGAATAGCCTCTAACAGAACAAGGTACTTGCTTGCAGATAAATCAAACAAGGAAGGAGCAGGCAGGGTAATAGTCTCAAGATGATGTTTATCAAAGAACAATTTGTATTTAAGCTCGCCTTCCCTATTCTTAACAATAAAATCGTGTGCCACCATACTCTTATAAATTAAATAAACAGGGGCAACAATTTTTCTTCCTTCTCATAATGCCTAATAGGTATGTTAAAATGTGCAGCTAGGCGTGAAGCATAGATGCCTCCAAAGATGGGGCCCTTTGTACGGTTCAGACTTAACCGTTTAGCAATAATACCGCCCATACTAACAGAGTTATCACAGAATAGACCGTGGAACAAAATAATAATATAAGGAACACAAAGGTTTCCACAGTTTCCGTGACCAATTAAGCAACGACTAGCAAATATTGCAAAGTAGCGTAAAACAGGAAAATGTATGCTAGTGATTCGTGCATCGGAAACCTTCCTCGTTTCCCCTAAAGTGATGGTATCAATAAACCCATCCACATCACCGCGGTGTGGTTCCTCTATTGTGCCCTCGAAAGGGATCAAACAAACCCGACAAAAATCATAAAGTGACATCTCCTTATGCTCGTCATATAAATAAAACTCTACCGTAGGTGGTGAGCTCCTAGCATGGAAATGAAAATTTTGCACAAAGATATTGGTGAGTAAGAGATACTGTTCGCGTTGGTCGTGGAGGAAGGCGGTGAGGCCTGCATTCTCAGCCAATTCATAAAAACTGTCATAAATCCCGGCTGCTCTCAAGAAATCATCGGAAGGCTATTCACACGGCCGAACCTCCGCGGTGCGAGTCAGATTATATTTGGGCCTCTCTGCTTTTTAATTTTGCTTTTCCTTCGAGCTTCGGCTCGACGAGCCCCTCAAAAATCTCTTCATTATTTTCTGAAAAATTCCGAAATTTTTAGTAACTTCAAATAAAAGTGAGCCAAGCTCAACAAAATTGATAGCAACAACTCCTACAAGTGCCTAGAGCCTATATCATGCATCAAGACTACTTGGAACCACATAAAATTGACATGCAAGCTCAAGAACAGGGTCACTTAGGCAGCACAAATTTGCAATGAATAAAGCACTAGAACAAAAACTAATTGGACCAATGTAGGAGTCACATACCAAGGAACAATCCCCCCAAGCAGTTTTGTGAGAGGTGCTTTGAGCAAGGAGATCGAAAATGGCAGCAAAATGAGCTTGGACTCGGGTTTGAACTGGATAATCGTGTTTGTGGGAGGAAGAAGGAGTGTGTGGGTGCAGGAATAAGTGGAGGAGGGCCACCATGGGCCCACGAGGCAGGGGGGCGCGCCCAGGGGGGTAGGGCGCGCCCTCCACCCTCGTGGCCAGGTGGATGCCCCCCGTGCTGTGTTCTCAATGCCAAATATTCGCAAATATTCCAGAAAAAATCATATTTAAATTTCAGGACATTTGGAGAACTTTTATTTTCGGGGTATTTCTATATTGCACGGATAAATCAGATAACAGACGGAAAATACTTATTTTTATTTTATTTAATATAAATAACATAAAGTAAAAGGAGGGTACAGAGAGTTGTGTTTTCTAAATTCATCCATCTCATGATCATCAAAAGGAGCCCATTAACAAGGTTGATCGTCTTATTACAAACTCATTCCGAATAACATGGAACCGGAGAATTTTTGAATAACACTAGGTTACCTCAATGGGGATATGCACATCCCCAACAATAAGAATATCATATTTCTTCCTGAGAGTAGGAAGAGGAAATTGAAATCCTCCAAAAATAATCGATGGAACTTTTCCAATAGAATTGATACTGTGGACTTGAGGTTGTTTCCTCGGAAAGTGTATCGTATGCTCATTACCATTAACATGAAAAGTGACATTGCCTTTGTTGCAATCAATAACAGTCCCTGCAGTATTTAAAAAGGGTCTTCCAAGAATAATAGACATACTATCGTCCACGGGAATACCAAGAATAACAAAGTCCATTAAAATAGTAACGTTTGCAATCACTACAGGCACATCCTCACAAATACCGACAGGTATAACAGTTGATTTATCAGCCATTTGCAAAGATATTTCAGTAGGTGTCAACTTATTCAAATCAAGTCTACGATATAAAGAGAGAGGCATAACACTAACACCGGCTCCAAGATCATATAGAGCAGTTTTAATATAGTTTATTTTAATGGAGCATGGTATAGTGGGTACTCCTGGATCCCCAAGTTTCTTTGGTATTCCACCCTTAAAAGTATAAATTAGCAAGGATGGTGGAAATTTCAGCTTCCGGAATCTTTCTTTAATTAGTAACAATTTCTTTCATATACTTAGCATAAGGATTCATTTTGAGCATATCAGTTAATCGCATATGCAAAAAGATAGGTCTAATCATTTCAGCAAAGCGCTCAAAATCCTCATCATCCTTTTTCTTGGATGGTTTGGGAGAAAAAGGCATGGGTTTCTGAACCCAAGGCTCTCTTTCCTTTCCGTGTTTCCTAGCAACAAAGTCTTCCTTATCATAACGTTGATTCCTTGATCGTGGGTTATCAAGATCAACAGCAGGTTCAATTTCTATATCATTATCATTACTAGGTTGAGCATCATCATGAACATTATCATTAACATTATCACTAGTTTCAGGTTCATTACCAGATTGTGTTTCAGCATCAGAAATAGAAATATTATTTGGATTCTCGGGTGTTTCAGCAATAGGTTCACTAGAAGCATGCAAAGTCCTATCATTTTTCTTTTTCTTCCTTTTAGAAGGACTAGGTGCATCTATATTATTTCTCTGAGAATCTTGCTCAATTCTCTTAGGGTGGCCTTCAGGATACAGAGGTTCCTGAGTCATTCTACCAGTTCTAGTAGCCACTCTAACAGCATAGTCATTATTCTTACTATTCAATTCATTGAGCAAACCATTTTGAGCCTTAAGTACTTGTTCTACTTGAGTGGCAACCATAGAAGCATGTTTACTAATAAGTTTAAGTTCACCTTTGCCATTAGTCATATAATCACCTAGGTGTTCAAGCATATTTGAATTGTATTCTAATTGTATAGCAAAATAAGCATTAAAATCTTCTTGCTTCACCATAAAATTATCAAACTCATCTAAGTATTGGCTAGAAAACTTAGTAGGAGGGATTTCAGCTTTATCATATCTATAGAGAGAATTTACCTTTACTACTTGTGTCGGGTTATCAAGACCAGGAATTTCTTCAATAGGTAATGGATTAAGATCATATGTTTCTTCAACAGGCGGTAAATTAAGACTGTGTATTTCTTCAATAGGAGGTAAATTCTTAACATCTTCAACTTTAATACCTTTTTCTTTCATAGATTTATTTGCCTCTTGCATATCTTCAGGACTGAGAAATAGAACACCTCTTTTCTTTGGAGTTGGTTTAGGAATAGGCTCAGGAGCTGGCTCAGGAAGTGTCCAATTATTTTCATTTGTCAACATATTATTCAATAGAATTTCAGCTTCATCTAGTGTTCTTTCCCTGAAAACAGAACCAGCACAACTATCCAGGTAATCTCTGAAAGCATCGGTTAGTCCATTATAAAAGATATCAAGTATTTCATTTTTCTTAAGAGGATGATCAGGCAAAGCATTAAGTAACTTGAGAAGCCTCCCCCAAGCTTGTGGGAGACTCTCTTCTTCAATTTGCACAAAATTATATATATCCCTCAAAGTAGCTTGTTTCTTATGAGCAGGGAAATATTTAGCAGAGAAGTAATAAATCATATCCTGGGGGCTACGCACACAACCAGGATCCAGAGAATTAAACCATATCGTAGCATCATCCTTTAATGAGAAAAGAAATATTTTAAGGATATAAAAGTAGCGAGTTCTCTCATCATTAGTAAACAAGGTGGCTATATCATTTAATTTAGTAAGATGTGCCACAACAGTTTCAGATCCATAGCCATAAAATGGATCAGATTCAACCAAAGTAATTATATCAGGATCAACAGAGAATTCATAATCCTTATCGGTAACACAGATAGGTGAAGTAGCAAAAGCAGGGTTGATACGTCTTCGTCGTATCTACTTTTCCAAACACTTTTGCCCTTGTTTTGGACTCTAACTTGCATGATTTGAATGGAACTAACCCGGATTGACACTGTTTTCAGCAAAATTGCCATGCTGTTATTTATGTGCAGAAACAGAAGTTCTCGGAATGATCTGAAACTTCACGGAACGTCTTTTTGGAAATAATAAAAAATCCTTGCAAAAGATGAAGACGAGGGGGCCCACACCCTAGCCACGAGGGTGGGGGGTGCGCCCCCTACCTCGTGGCCCCCTGGAGCTCCTCCGACCTCAACTCCAACTCTATATATTTGCTATCGGGGAGAAAAAAAAATCAAAGAGAAGGATTCATCGCGTTTTACGATACGGAGCTGCCGCCAAGCCCTAAAACATCTCGGGAGGGGTGATCTGGAGTCCGTTCGGGGCTCCGGAGAGGGGAATCCGTCGCCATCGTCATCATAAACCTTCCCCCATCACCAATTTCATGATGCTCACTGCCGTGCGTGAGTAATTCCATCGTAGGCTTGCTGGACGGTGATGGGTTGGATGAGATTTATCATGTAATCGAGTTAGTTTTGTTAGGGTTTGATCCCTAGTATCCACTATGTTCTGAGATTGATGTTGCTATGACTTTGCTATGCTTAATGCTTGTCACTAGGGCCCGAGTGCCATGATTTCAGATCTGAACCTATTATGTTTTCATCAATATATGAGAGTTCTTGATCCTATATTGCAAGTCTATAATCACCTACTATGTGTTATGATCCGGCAACCCCGAAGTGACAATAATTGGGACCACTCCCGGTGATGACCGTAGTTTGAGGAGTTCATGTATTCACTATGTGTTAATGCTTTGGTCCGGTACTCTATTAAAAGGAGGCCTTAATTTCCCTTAGTTTCCACTAGGACCCCGCTGCCACGGGAGGGTAGGACAAAGGATGTCATGCAAGTTCTTTTCCATAAGCACGTATGACTATATTCGGAATACATGCCTACATTACATTGCTGAATTGGAGCTAGTTCTGTGTCACCCTAGGTTATGACTATTACATGATGAACCGCATCCGGCATAATTCTCTATCACCGATCCATTGCCTACGAGCTTTCCATATATTGTTCTTCGCTTATCTACTTTTCCGTTGCTATTGTTACAATCACTACAAAATACCAAAAACATTACTTTTGCTACCATTACCTTTTGCTACCGTTACCACTACTATCATATTACTTTGCTACTAAACACTTTGCTGCAGATATAAAGTTTCTAGGTGTGGTTGAATTGACAACTCAGCTGCTAATACTTGAGAATATTCTTTGGCTCCCCTTGTGTCGAATCAATAAATTTGGGTTGAATACTCTACCCTCGAAAAATGTTGCGATCCCCTATACTTGTGGGTTATCAAGGATCAGGTTTCACTCTAGCATTATGGATTGCTGCTTCCATTTAGCTAATAGCCTCTTTAGATCATATCTATCATTGCAAGCTAAAATAGCTCTAGCAGATTCTTCATCCAGAACATAACCCTCAGGAACAATAGGCAATTCATATTTATTAGGGGGAGAGTCTTCATCATCACTTTCATCAATATTATCAGTTTCAACAATTTCATTCTCTCTACCCCTAGCAAGTTGTTCATCAAGAAATTCACTGATAACCCACAAGTATAGGGGATCGCAACAGTTTTCGAGGGTAAAGTATTCAACCCAAATTTATTGATTCGACACAAGGGGAGCCAAAGAATACTCTCAAGTATTAGGAGCCGAGTTGTCAGTTCAACCACACCTGGAAACTTAATATCTGCAGCAAAGTGTTTAGTAGTAAAGTAATATGATAGTAGTGATAACGGTAGCAAAAGGTAACAGTAGTAAAGTAATGTTTTTGGTATTTTGTAGTGATAATAGCAATAGCAATGGAAAAGTAAATAAGCGAAGAACAATATATGGAAAGCTCGTAGGCAATGGATCTGTGATGGAGAATTATGCCGGATGCGGTTCATCATGTAATAGTCATAACCTAGGGTGACACAGAACTAGCTCCAGTTCGTTGATATAATGTAGGCATGTATTCCAAACATAGTCATACGTGCTTATGGAAAAGAACTTGCATGCCATCTTTTGTCCTACCCTCCCATGGCAGCGGGGTCCTTACGGAAACTAAGGGATATTAAGGCCTCCTTTTAATAGAGAACCGGAACAAAGCATTAACACATAGTGAATACATGAACTCCTCAAACTACGGTCATCACCGGTAAGCATCCCGATTATTGTCACTTCGGGGTTAACGGATCATAACACATAATAGGTGACTATAGACTTGCAAGATAGGATCAAGAACACTCATATATTGATGAAACCATAAAAGGGTCAGATCTGAAATCATGGCACTTGGGCCCTAGTGACAAGCATTAAGCATAGCAAAGTCATAGCAACATCTATCTCAGAACATAGTGGACACTAGGGATCAAACCCTAACAAAACTAACTCGATTACATGATAGATCCCATCCAACCCATCACCGTCAAGCAAGCCTACAATGGAATTACTCATGCACGGTGGTGAGCATCACGAAATTGGTGATGGGGGATGGTTGATGATGATGATGGCGACGGATCCCCCTCTCCGGAGCCCCGAACGGACTCCAGATCAGCCCTCCTGAGAGGTTTTAGGGCTTGGCGGCGGCTCCATATCGTAAAACGCGATGATTTCTTCTCTCTGATTTTTTTCTCATCGAAACTCAATATATGGAGGTGGAGTTGGAGTCAGAGAGGCAACGGGGGGCCCACGGGGTAGGGGGCGCGCCCTAGGGGGGCAGGCGCGCCCCCCACCCTCGTGGCAAGGTGGTGGGCCCCCTGGCCTTCATCTTTGGCAGGTATTTTTCTTATTTTCTGAAAAGTGGCTCCGTGAAGTTTCAGGTCATTCCGAGAATGTTTGCTCCTGCACATAAATAACACCATGGTAATTCTGCTGAAAACAGCGTCAATCCGGGTTAGTTCCATTCAAATCATGCAAGTTAGAGTCCAAAACAAGGGCAAAAGTGTTTGGAAAAGTAGATACGTTGGAGACGTATCAACTCCCCCAAGCTTAAACCTTTGCTTGTCCTCAAGCAATTCAGTTGCAAACTAAAAGTGATAAAGAAAAACTTTTACAAACTCTGTTTGCTCTTGTTGTTGTAAATATGTAAAGCCAGCATTCAAGTTTTCAGCAAAGATTATAACTAACCACATTCACAATAACGCTCAGGTCTCAAGTTTACTCATATCAATAGCATAATCAACTATCGAGTCATAATAATAAATCTCGAATGTCAACACTTTCTCAAAACAATCATAATATGATATAACAGGATGGTATCTCGCTAGCCCTTTCTGAGACCGCAAAACATAAATGCAGAGCACCTTTAAAGACCAAGGACTGACTAGACATTGTAATTCATGGTAAAATAGATCTAGTCAAGTCATAATCAATGTAAACTAACAATAATGAATGCAAATGACAGTGGTGCTCTCCAACTGGTGATTTTTAATAAGAGGATGATGACTCAGCATAAAAGTAAATAGATAGGCCCTTCGCAGAGGGAAGCAGAGATTTGTAGAGGTGCCAGAGCTCAGTTTTAAAACAGAGATGAATAATATTTTGAGTGTTATACTTTCATTGTCAACATAACAACCAAGAGATGGCGATATCTTCCATGCTACACACATTATAGGTGGTTCCCAAACAGAATGGTAAAGTTTATACTCCCCCTTCCACCAACAAGCATCAATCCATGGCTTGCTTGAAACAACGAGTGCCTCCAACTAACAAGAGTCCTAGGTGGAGTTTTGTTTGCAATTATTTTGATTTAGTTTGCATAAAGCATGGGACTGGGCATCCCGGTGACCAGCCATTTATCTCATGAGTGAGGAGCGGAGTCCACTCCTTTTGAGAATAACCCGCCTAACATGGAAGATACAGACAACCCTAGTTGATACATAAGCTATTTGAGCATACAAAACAGGATATTTATTCAAAGGTTTAGAGTTTGGCACATACAAATTTACTTGGAACGGTAGGTAGATACCGTATATAGGTAGGTACAGTGGACTCATGTGGAATAACTTTGGGGTTTAAGGGATTGGATGCACAAGCAGTATTCCCGCTTAGTACAAGTGAGGCTAGCAAAAGACTGGGAAGCGACCAGCTAGAGAGCGACAACGGTCATGAACATGCATTAAAATTAATCAACACCGAATGCAAGCATGAGTAGGATATAATCCACCATGAACATAAATATCGTGAAGGCTATGTTGATTTTGTTTCAACTACATGTGTGAACATGCGCCAAGTCAAGTCACTTAAATCATTCAGAGGAGGATACCACCCTATCATACCACATCATAACCATTTTAATAGCATGTTGGCACGCAAGGTAAACCATTATAACTCATAGCTAATCAAGCATGGCACAAGAAACTATGATCTCTAGTTGTCATTGCAAACATGTTTATTCATAATAGGCCGAATCAGGAACGATGAACTAATCATATTTAAAAAAACAAAAGAGGTCGAGTTCATACCATCTTTTCTTATCTCAGTCAGTCCATCATATATCATCATAATTGCCTTTCACTTGCACGACTGAACGATGTGAATAATAATAATAGTGCGCGTGCATTGGACTAAGCTGGAATCTGCAAGCATTCAATAAACAGGAGAAGACAAGGCAATATGGGCTCTTTTGTTAGATAAACAATAATGCATATAAGAGCCACTTCAACAATTTAATTATGGTCTTCTCCTATCGACCCCCAAAGAAAAGAAAAGAAATAAAACTATTTACACGGGAAAGCTCCCAACAAGCAAAAGAAGAACATGAAATATTTTTGGTTTTTTTAATTACTACTACAAGCACGGAAATTAAACTGATTAAAAGCTACAACTAATTTTTTTTGGTTTTTCTTAAGGTTTATTAAACACACAAGAAGAAAGCATAAAAAGGAAATTAAACTAGCATGGATGATACAATGAAAAAGTATGAGCACCGACATCTAGCAATGAGTATGTGAACATAAATGTAATGTCGATGAGAAATACGTACTCCCCCAAGCTCAGGCTTTTGGCCTAAGTTGGTCTATGGCCACGGCTGGCCTGGCGGATATCCATAGTAATAGCTGGGGTCGTACTGCGATGAGGAAGAAGAAGGCTCCGATTGCCACTGGCTGGCAATCATCTCCGGATCCCACTGGTAATTAGACTGTCGTGAGGGATCAAATTGTGGTTCCGGCTCTGGCTCCTCAGCTGGTGCAGGGTTCCGGTAGGCTTGAATAGCCATCAACGGAACAAGGTATGTGCCTGAAGATAGATCAAACAAGGAAGGAGCAGGCAGGGTAATAGTCCCAGGATGATGTTTATTAAAGAACAATTGATATTTAAGCCCTTCTGCCCTATTCTTAACAATAAAATCATGTGCCACCATACTTTTATAGTCTAGATAAACACAGGGAAACACCTTTTATTCCTTCTCAAAATGCCTAATATGTATGTTAAAATGTGCAGCTAGGCGTGAGGCATAGATGCCTCCAAAGATAAGGCCTTTGGTACGGTTCAGACTTAACCGTTTGGCAATAATACCACCCATACTAAAAGTGTTATCACTGTATAAACCTTGGAGCAAAATAATAATATCAGGGATACTAAGGTTTCCACAGTTTCCGCGACCAATTAAGCAACGACTAGCAAATAATGCAAAGTAACGTAAAATAGGAAAATGTATGCTAGTGATTCGTGCATCGGAAACTTTCCTAGTTTCCCCTACAGTGATAGTATCAATAAAACCCTCCAGATAACCATGATGTGGTTCTTCTGTCTTGCCCTCAAAAGGGACTAGACAAACCCGACAAAAATCATAAAGTGACATCTCCTTATGCTCATCATATAAATGAAACTCCACCGTAGGTGGTGAGTTCCTAGAATGAAAATGAAAGTTTTGCACGAAGGTATTTGTGAGTAAGAGATACGGATCGCATTGGTCGTGGAGGAAAGTGGTGGGGCCTACATTATGAGCCAATTCATGAAAATCTTCATAAATCCCGGCTACTCTCAAGAATTCATCGGAAGGCCATTCACACGGCCGAATCTCCGCGGTGCGAGGCAAATTATACTTAGGCTTCGGTGCCTTTTCCTTCGAGCTTTGGCTCGATGAGCCCCTCAATAGTCTCCTCATCATTTTCTGAAAAATTCTGAAATATTTAGTAACTTCAAAATAAAAGTAAACCAAACTCAATAATATTGATAGCAACTACTCCTACAAGTGCTTAGAGCCTATATCATGCATCAAAACTACTTTTGACCATATAAATTTGACATGCAAGCTCAAGAACAGGGTCACCTAAGCAGCAAAAATTTGCAATGAATAAAGCACTAGAACAAAAACTAATTGGACCAATGGAGGAGTCACATAACAAGGAACAATCTGCCCAAGCAGTTTTGCGAGAGGTGCTTTGAGCAAGGAGATCGAAAATGGCAGCAAAATGAGCTTGAACTTGTGCTTGAGCTGGATATTCGTGTTTGTGGGAGGAAGATGAAGTGTGTGGGTGCAGGAATAAGTGGAGGAGGGCCACCATGGGCCCACGAGGCAGGGGGGCGCGCCCTAGAGGGGTGGGCGTGCCCTCCACCCTCGTGGGCAGGTGGTTGACCCCCCTGGTGTGTTCTCAGTTCCATAAATCCTCAAATATTCTAGAAAAAATCATATTTAAATTTCAGGGCATTTGGAGAACTTTTATTTTTGAGGTATTTTTATATTGCACGGATAACCAGATAACAGACAGAAAATATTTATTTTTATTTTATTTAATATGAATAACAAAAAGTAAAAGTGGGGCACAGAAGGTTGTGCCTTCTAGTTTCATCCATCTCATGATCATCAAAAGGAATCCACTAACAAGGTTGATCAAGTCTTGTTAACGAACTCATTCCGAATAACATGGAACCGGAGAAATTTCGAATAACACTATGTTACCTCAACGGGGATATGCACATTCCCAATAATAAGAATATCATATTTCTTCTTGACAGTAGGAAGAGGAAATTCAAAACATCCAAATATAATCGATGGAATTTTTCCAATAGAGTTGATACTATGAACTTGAGGTTGTTTCCTCAGAAAGTGTATCGTATGCTCATTACCATTAACATGAAAAGTGACATTGCCTTTAGTGCAATCAATAACAGCCCCCGCAGTATTCAAAAAGGGTCTTCCAAGAATAATAGACATACTATCGTCCTCGGGAATATCAAGAATAACAAAGTCCGTTAAAATAGTAACGTTTGCAACTACAACATGCACATCCTCACAGATACCGGAAGGTATAACAGTTGATTTATCAACCATTTGCAAAGGTATTTCAGTAGGTGTCAACTTATTCAAATCAAGTCTACAATATAAAGAGAGAGGCATAACACTAACACCGGCTCCAAGATCACATAAAGCAGCTTTAACGTAATTTCTTTTAATGGAGCATGGTATAGTTGGAACACCGTGATCTCCAAGTTTCTTTGGTATTCCACCCTTTAAAGTATAATTAGCAAGCATGGTGGAAATTTCATCTTCCAGTATCTTTGTTTTATTTGTAATAATATCTCTCATGTACTTAGCATAAGGATTGGTTTTGAGCATATCAGTTAATCACATATGCAAAAAGATAGGTCTAATCATTTCAGCAAAGCGCTCAAAATCCTCATCATCCTTTTTCTTGGATGGTTTGGGAGGAAAAGGCATGGGTTTCTGAACCCAAGGCTCTCTTTCTTTACCATGTTCCCTAGCAACAAAGTATTTCTTATCATAACATTGATTCTTTGATTGTGGGTTATCAAGATCAACAACAGGTTCAATATCTACATCATTATCATTACTAGGTTGAGCATCATTATGAACATCATTATTAGCATTATCACTAGTTTCAGGTTCATTACCAGATTGAGTTTCAGCATCATAAATAGAAATATCATTTGGATTCTCAGGTGTTTCAACAATAGGATCACTAGAAGCATGCAAAGTCCTATCATTTTTCTTTTTCTTCCTTTTAGAAGGACTAGGTGCATCTATATTATTTCTCTGAGAATTTTGCTCAATTCTCTTAGGGTGGCCTTCAGGATACAAAGGTTCCTGAGTCATTCTACTAGTTCTAGTAGCCACTCTAACAACATAATCATTATTTTTACTATTTAATTCATTGAGCAAATCATTTTGAGCTTTAAGTGCTTGTTCTACTTGAGTGGTAACCATAGAAGCATGTTTACTAATAAGTTTAAGTTCACCTTTAAAATTAGCCATATAATCACCCAAGTGTTCAAGCATATTTGAATTATTTTTCAATTGTCTACCAAAATAAGCATTAAAATCTTCTTACTTAGCCATAAATTTATCAAACTCATCTAAGCATGGGCTAGCAAATTTAGTAAATGGGATTTCAGCTTTATCATATCTATAGAGAGAATTTACCTTTACTACCTGTGTCGGGTTATCAAGGCCATGAGTGTCTTGAATAGGTAATTGATTTGGAGTATATGTTTCTTCAACAGGCGGTAAATTAAGACCATGTATTTCTTCAATAGGAGGTAAATTCTCAACATCTTCAACTTTAATACCTTTTTCTTTCATAGATTCCTTTGCCTCTTGCATATCTTCAGGACTGAGAAATAGAATACCCCTCTTCTTCGGAGTTGGTTTAGGAATAGGCCCAGGAATTGGCTCCGAAGGTGTCCAATTATTTTCATTTGTCAACATATTGTTCAATAAAATTTCAGCTTCATCTGGTGTTCTTTCCCTGAAAACAGAACCAGCACAACTATCCATGTAATCTCTGGAGGCATCGGTTAGTCCATTATAAAAGATATCAAGTATTTCATTTTTCTTAAGAGGATGATCAGGCAAAGCATCAAGTAATTGGAGAAGCCTCCCCCAAGCTTGTGGGAGACTCCCTTCTTCAATTTGCACAAAATTATATATATATATATATATATATATATATCCCTTAAAGCAGCTTGTTTCTTATGAGCAGGGAAATATTTAGCACAGAAGTAATAAATCATATCCTGGGGACTACACACACAACCAGGATCAAGAGAATTAAACCATATCTTAGCATCACGCTTAAATGAGAATGAAAATATTTTAAGAATGTAAAAATAACGAGTTCTCTCATCTTTAGTAAACAGGGTAGCTATATCATTTAATTTAGTAAGATGTGCCACAACAGTTTCAGATTCATAACCATGAAAAGGATCAGATTCAACCAAAGTAATTATATCAGTGTAACATCCCAAAATTCTAAATTTTGGAATGTTATACATTAGATCATCATGCATATCTTATTTTCTTGCTTTTTGGTCGATCCTAGAAATTTCACGCAACTCAAGGACCTTCAGAGAGAGTTGGAGATTTCGTTATTTTCTTATTTGAGAGTTTTCTCGAATTGGAAAAGAGGATCATTTGATTTATTTATTTCATCTTCAATAATTTTTCCGTTATCAAAAATATAAGAGAGGGAATAATATGACTTTCCCAAAATATAGGAAAAATGAAGATTTAATAAATAGATCAAATTTCGTTTTCCGGAGTTTATTTGCATTTTATTTGGATAGGGAAAAATGCGCGTTTTCAAAAATTGCATTTTAGGTCCGGAGAAAAGTTCATTTTGTTTGGCTCATTTTTAGGAGTCGGGGAAAATTTACTTCAGGCTTTTCGGAGTTCGTTTAGATCTCTTTTGTTGTTTTTTTCTGCGCATGAAAAACCAGTTAATAATAATAATAATAAAAGAGAGCCCCCGCCAGGCCAGCCGGGCCTAGGCCTAGCCAGCCGGCCTCCTCCCAGCCGCACGCGCGCTAGTGCTAGGCGCCAGCCAGGCGCAGGCAGGCCGCCGCCTCGCCTCTTGTCGCTCGAGGCCAAGTCCCAGCAGGACTTAGGTCGGTAGCCCTCCCTTTTTCCTTTGTTTCGTTTTCCTTTTTCCTAATCCTAGTCTATTTCTTGTCCCCTACCCCAAGTAAACCCCCCTCCCCAATATAAATACCCAAGCACCCCCCCTCTAAATCATCAAACCCAAAGCCTAGAGCTCCACCACACCCCGCGCCGCGCCACCCCTCACCCGCGCGCCTCCCTAAGCCGCCGCCTGCGCCCTGCGTCACCGCCGCTGCCACCGCACCTTGCCGCCGCCGCCGGAGCCCCTCGTCGGAGACCTCGCCAGAGGTAGCCCTGCGCCGCATCTCTTCTTTTCCTCGGATCATTTTCTTCTAATCATTCCGATTCTTTTCTTCTCTTCCGATTCGTTTTCTAGATCGGTTTTTCGTTTCGGTTTTCTTCTCCGAAACCCAAGATCGGATTCGTTTTCTTTTCCGATTTAGTTGCCTTTGGACCGATCGCCGGACCGTTCTTCCTAACGAACGTGATCACCGGATTCTTCTAGGTTAACGAACGTCCGTTCGTATAACCGTTCTTCTTTTTCTTCTCGTCGGATTTATTCCGCGATCGCGATCTCAGATCCGATCTTCGTTCTAGTCTTTCTTCTCACTCGTTTATCGGAATCAGGTGATTCAAGCGCCTGGAGTTTCGTCTCGAAACTGCCGTTCCGTCTAATCAACTTGAACAAGTTTTTGCTACTGTAAAATTTTGACCTAGTTCAACTTGCTAGAACCGAGTTGTTCTTCCGCCGTTTGTTTTCGGTTTCTTTGTTCGGTTCCTTCTTTCCTTGCAACCGGAGTTCTTAAGTTGAACTATCTGGTTCGTTCTCTTGTTCGAGTTTTACCTGTGCTTTAGATGAGTACTTATTGTGTGGTTACTATTGCTTGCTTACGATAGATTGACCGGAGTGTGACGAGTAGATCTATCAAGAGTTTTGAGTGCGAATCATCTTCATCAACATTGCAGGCAAGTTCACACTTTGATCATACCTTTTCTACAACCCAGTTTTATTGCATTAGATCAATCCTCACACATTGCATGATTAGGATCTAATTAAATTGTGGGATGGGAAGTAGATGAGGTAGTACCTATTACCTGTATTATTATGAAACCTTTGGGAGCTACTTCTACGCTTGCTATTTATGCCATGTTATGCTAGTAGACGTGGATTGGGTGAGTGATATCCATGACAGATGTGAGTTGATAATTTTAAGGGTTTATCTAAGGTGGCAACCTAACACACATCTGGGTGGATTGAGGCACCTGATGTCTATCAGGACTTGCCTGTTTTTATTTTGGACCGCCACCCAGGCTCAAAGGGATCATAAGATCTTTCATGCTAGAAACTTCCGTGTGCAGCCACAAGCCATTATGGGCTATGGCATAGTTGACTAAGTTGTGCGAACTCTTACGGGCTGGACTAGCAGATGTAGGGGTTATAGGTGGTACGGTCTACCCCACATCAGGTGCTAGCGCTTCTGAAAGACTGTGTCTCGGTCATCCGTCTTCTCAAACACCATGTAGTGCGAGAAACCAAACGGAGGCGATCGAGTCTTGTGGGGAAAAGTGCGCAAACCTCTGCAGAGTGTACAAACTAATCATGATTAGCCGTGTCCCCGGTTATGGACAACTTGAGTATCTAGTACTTGAATATCATGTGAATCTCATCACGTTACTTCTAATTAATGTTGTTGGGTTTTAATTATTCTTAATTGGGATTGAGAATGCTGTCAACCATTCTCAATGTTCAACAACCACCATGATAGTTAATTAAAATGTATTCCTTTGCAGTAGGGAAAAATTGGCTTTACGCAAAAACCTTATAACCATAGAGCTTTTCCACCAGCCATATATGCATGTAGTGATAGCCATTGCTCATCATTCTCTATGGTGTGAATTTGCCAGTACATTCAATGTACTGACCCGTTTCGGGCTGCAACGTCTCATGTTGCAGGTTTCTTACGACGAGTAAGTGATACGTTAGGGTTACGATTTCTACACTCAACTTTGCCGTTGGTGTTGATGGGAAACCACAACCTTGTTGCTTCCGCTATATGGATTGAGGTAATAGTATTTACGTTACTTTATACATGTGATTTACCTCTGTTATAAATCCTTCGAGTACTGTGTGTGTCAGCATATCGATCCAGGGATGACACGTAAGCACAGAGACTTGACCCATTCGGGTCGGGTCGCTACAAGATGGTATCAGAGCACATGTTGACTGTAGAACGTGACCCTAGAAACTGGCAAGCCCATAGCAAAGATTTTTCTCTACAACTTTTCCTTTCAAAAAGATCTTTTACCTCTCTTCTCTTCTGAGCTTATTCAAAAATTCTCTTTAGTGTGACCATACCCCTTTCCCCTTTTGACCACACAAGGATTCGACTGAAGAGATCACTCCAAGAAGTACAAGATATCGGACAACTAAGACCACTTCGAAATGAAGAGTATTTTTTGTGCATCTGAATAATGGAAACTACAGCTGTTGAAGACTCTAAAGACAAGTAGAATTGGAGGCTCTGAAGAATCCCCAGATTTGTATGACCTAGGAAGGCTACCCTTATGGAACTTGGCAGATTATGGAAGTTGTCAATACCCGAGATCAAGGTATATTGGAGAAAGACTGAAACAAGGAGCACGAGAACTCGAAGAAAACCCTAAGGCAGGGGATATCAACTATGGAAGATAGCTCATGGCAATGACAAGGGCAGAAACACGGTTATCCGTGATGTCATCACCCGCTAATGCTATTGTCACCGTGCTGAGTTAAGGATGCAAGTCTTCAGAATGGATTTGATGGAAGAAGGCTGACGGAGCACCTATCATAAGATGAAGTTTTAACCCTAGCCGGTGTATCACCAGGATTTGGAGTATTACCTCAAGAAGTTTAAGGTGGAGCTCCAGGAAGTCGTATTAGACAAGGAAGCATTTCGTGAAGAACTTAAGACCAGAAGTTGAAAGCAGCCAAGCTAGAGAAGTAAAACCTTGAGATACCGGAGATTTGTCAGGAACTAAAGGACAGTAGGACCATGGTTCATGTGAAGGATGTTGAAACCAGAAGTTTGAAATGCAACTCCGGAATATTAAAGGATGTCACGAGAGATTTCACGTCAACAGAGATTGATCTGGCAAAAGAACTTGAGAAAGACAAGCATGATCGGAAGAAGCCATTGGAGGCATGAACAAGACTTGAAGAGTTTGGTGACATTGACCTTTATAAGACCAAACCCCTGTTATATACCTACGTTAGATGCGACGATTGTGAGCTGTCATTTGTTTGTTGTTTTTTCGACAGCCACAACAAAAATCTGTCTTTTCAAAACTTTTGTTTGTATTGTGTGCATCCCTCTCTCTTGATCTCTCTTATCTCACCCCAAACCCATGGACCCAATAGATGATGAATGGAGATGAGCTTGTATTTTCTGGACCAAAGAGTCAATTGGAGACAGACCGATGGATTCAGAACATGGAGGATCATATGGAGAACAAGCCTATAGTCGGAAAGGATATGGCCCAGTATGCTCTTCAATGCTTTGAAAGAGGTGCTGCTACTTGGTGGAGGATATACCAAACCATGAATGGATGGCAAGGAGTAACCACTTGGAGAGAAGTAAAGTTGACTCTGCAAAGATATCACCTTGTGTCCCAGAAGTTGAAGTCTTATGGAAAGGATATAAGGAAACCTTGTGCATGCAAGATTTGTGGAGAAATAGGCTACACCCATAAAGCAGACAAGGATGAATGCATTAACTGTGAAGGAAGTCACCCAGTTGAAGAATGCCCAACTAGGAAGATTACTTGTTTCTTGTGTGAAGGGACTACCCACTATCCTGCTCAGTGTCACATTTACCCCATGGTACAACGAACCATCCAACAGAAGAAAGAAGTAATGAAAGGAGCCCTTATGGAAATTTTAGAAGAAATTGTGGTGAAGGAAGATGTGGAAGACACACCTAAAGAGGACACGAGTAAACCCTGCACTAAATCTTGCTATTCATGTGGAGAAGAAGGACACATCTCCCAAAATTGTATGAATGGGGATCTAGTAGAATTCCCGATAGAGGAAGTAGAATATGACCCACAGGAAATAGAAGCCATGATTGGTATGGAAAGGTCCAGAAAGAGAAACCGATTGGATTCCAGGAAGGACCTAAGTCATATCACCTGTTATAGGTGCAAGGAGTCAGGGCACTACCTCCACAGTTGCCCAAAAAGGAAGCCAAGAACCCAAGGAGGCTATATAATCACAAGAAAACCTCGAAACTTGTCAGATGTAATATGTTTCCGTTGTAATAAAGCAGGGCACTTTGCCAGAGATTGTCCAAAGGAGAAGGAGACTTGTGATAAGTAGTTGAGTTTGTAACAGAAGAAATATAGTCGTAGTAGTGAGAACATTTTTCTTGAGGTGTTGAGTTGAGACATGTAATGGAAAAGCGAGAGATTGTAATTAATTGAGAGTGAATAAAGTTGCATCATTGGTACTGATATGGATTTTATGAGTTGTTACTCTATGAAGGAGAATTTTGGCCATTCTGAGGATAAGAGAAATATGGTCTATGGAAGATTTGTGCATTTTAAGGGTGGTAGCACCCTGTAATGGATTTCGGACAAAATGAATACGAGTTTTGTCTCGATATGTGTGATACCCCAAGAGTATGTAGGATGAAGTTGGAGACCGTCAGTTGTTTGGACCAAATGTGATCAAGGAGTCAGAAGAGAATGTTAAGTTGATTCGAGATAGACTGAAGGTAGCTCAGTCCAGGCAGAAGAGTTATGTAGACTCAAAAACTCAAGGAGGTAGTCTATGAAATTGGAGACATAACTTGTCTTCATGTGTTCCCTCTGCGAGGAGTAAAACGATTTGGAGTTAAGGGACAGTTAGCCCCGAGATTTGTAGGACCATACCGAGTTTTGGAGCGCATGAGAGAAATGGCCTACAAGTTGGAGTTACCCGAAGGACTATCAGGAGTTCATGGTGTGTTTCACGTTTCCCAGTTGAAGAAGTGCCATGCAGAGATGGCCAATATTCCCCTGTAAGGACGCTTGACCGCGGAAAGGATAATGATGTTCCACGAAGTAAGTATGGACTCCATAAGTATAAGTTTTTATCTTGGTATGTGGGATATCCCACGAGGATGAAGATATGAATTACTATTGGATATAAAGGAGGTATGATGTCGGAAATATGGATCAATGGAAATTCCATGATGAGTTTGAGTAATCACGTTTTAGTTTGGAGCTAATAGAAGGAAGGAAGACATTACAATTGGATGGATTGTAAGTATGCTAGGAAGCTGGAAGTTGGATGTTGGATTAGAGATCCGCTGCCCCGAAGAAGAGTTCAAGGTTTGCAAGTGATGAGATGGGCCATAACCCACAGGCCCCAGGACCTACCAAGAAGCAAGCACACTCTTGCTGAAGGAAAAACCCTGGAAGAGGATATGCCCTTATCGATAGACGATCCTATAGGAGTAACGCAAAACCTGAGAGTTGTGAAGGAACGATAGATGGTTGTTTGACTTGCAGAATCTATGGATATATCCGAACCTGGTTCGTTGACAAGAGAAATTCTGCAATGCTTGTGAGGATGACCGAGTGTTAGAATGCGAGATTCGCTAAATCGTATACAAGGTAATGATTTGGGTGCGGGATGGATTGATCACCATACCGACTTACTCTTATTATTCGCCTTGCTATATGGGATGGTAAATCTGAGTGACTTGCCTATAGTAGAGAGACGACGACATTAAACCTTGTTAAACCTTAGAATGGTATATGTAATTTTCCCTTGTACACGGCAGTTGTTGCCAACCGTAGGTTATACGGTGAGGATCACCCAGACCCATTTCCTGCAGGAGAAACCATAAATTGTTGACCACCATGAGGTATCGATAGTTGTTTAGTAATGGCGCCAGACCAATCAGCTAAGAAGACCCAGTCTCGGAATAACCTTACCAAGATGAAAGGACAGAGGAATTGAGTAAAAGGTTATGCCACTACCTGAAGAGCCTAGATAAGGAATTATCCTAAAGATCTAAGAAGACCAACACTGTCAAGAATAAGGATGGAGTATATGAGTATTGATGGGACCATAACGATGTTTCTAAGGGTGGTAGCACCCCAGACCCCGGAGACAATTGATGGATTTGAGGAGACCCCCAAACCCTAACCTTTTCTTGCTAGCCTCTCCGAATCTCGAGGACGAGATTCATTTTAAGGGTGGTAGGTTTGTAACATCCCAAAATTCTAAATTTTGGAATGTTATACATTAGATCATCATGCATATCTTATTTTCTTGCTTTTTGGTCGATCCTAGAAATTTCACGCAACTCAAGGACCTTCGGAGAGAGTTGGAGATTTCGTTATTTTCTTATTTGAGAGTTTTCTCGAATTGGAAAAGAGGATCATTTGATTTATTTATTTCATCTTCAATAATTTTTCCGTTATAAAAAATATAAGAGAGGGAATAATATGACTTTCCAAAAATATAGGAAAAATGAAGATTTAATAAATACATCAAATTTCGTTTTCCGGAGTTTATTTGCATTTTATTTGGATAGGGAAAAATGCGCGTTTTCAAAAATTGCATTTTAGGTCCGGAGAAAAGTTCATTTTGTTCGGCTCATTTTTAGGAGTCGCGGAAAATTTACTTCAGGCTTTTCGGAGTTCGTTTAGATCTCTTTTGTTGTTTTTTTCTGCGCGCGAAAAACCAGTAATAATAATAATAAAAAAGAGAGCCCCCGCCAGGCCAGCCGGGCCTAAGGCCCAGCCAGCCGGCCTCCTCCCAGCCGCACGCGCGCTAGCGCTAGGCGCCAGCCAGGCGCAGGCAGGCCGCCGCCTCGCCTCTTGTCGCTCGAGGCCAAGTCCCAGCAGGACTTAGGTCGGTAGCCCTCCCTTTTTCCTTTGTTTCGTTTTCCTTTTTCCTAATCCTAGTCTATTTCTTGTCCCCTACCCCAAGTAAACCCCCCTCCCCAATATAAATACCCAAGCACCCCCCCTCTAAATCATCAAACCCAAAGCCTAGAGCTCCACCACACCCCGCGCCGTGCCACCCCTCACCCGCGCGCCGCCCTAAGCTGCCGCCCGCGCCCTGCGTCACCGCCGCCGCCGCCGCACCTTGCCGCCGCCGCCGGAGCCCCTCGTCGGAGACCTCGCCGGAGGTAGCCCCGCGCCGCATCTCTTCTTTTCCTCGGATCGTTTTCTTCTAATCATTCTGATTCTTTTCTTCTCTTCTGATTCGTTTTCTAGATCGGTTTTTCTTTTCGGTTTTCTTCTCCTAAACCCAAGATCGGATTCGTTTTCTTTTCTGATTTAGTTGCCTTTGGACCGATCGCCGGACCGTTCGTCCTAACGAACATGATCACCGGATTCTTCTAGGTTAATGAACGTCCGTTCGTATAACCATTCTTCTTTTTCTTCTTGTCGGATTTATTCCGCGATCGCGATCTCAGATCCGATCTTCGTTCTAGTCTTTCTTCTCACTCGTTTATCGGAATCAGGTGATTCAAGCGCCTGGAGTTTCGTCTCGAAACCGCCGTTCCGTCTAATCAACTTGAACAAGTTTTTGCTACTGTAAAATTTTGACCTAGTTCAACTTGCTAGAACCGAGTTGTTCTTCCACCGTTTGTTTTCGGTTTCTTTGTTCGGTTCCTTCTTTCCTTGCAACCGGAGTTCTTAAGTTGAACTATCTGGTTCATTCTCTTGTTCGAGTTTTACCTGTGCTTTAGATGAGTACTTATTTGTTGGTTACTATTGCTTGCTTACGATAGATTGACCGGAGTGTGACGAGTAGATCTATCAAGAGTTTTGAGTGCGAATCATCTTCATCAACATTGCAGGCAAGTTCACACTTTGATCATACCTTTTCTACAACCCAGTTTTATTGCATTAGATCAATCCTCACACATTGCATGATTAGGATCTAATTAAATTGTGGGATGGGAAGTAGATGAGGTAGTACCTATTACCTGTATTATTATGAAACCTTTGGGAGCTACTTCTACGCTTGCTATTTATGCCATGCTATGCTAGTAGACGTGGATTGGGTGAGTGATATCCATGACAGATGTGAGTACGGTCTACCCCACATGTAAGGTGCTAGCGCTTCTGAAAGACTGTGTCTCGGTCATCCGTCTTCTCAAACACCATGTAGTGCGAGAAACCAAACGGAGGCGATCGAGTCTTGTGGGGAAAAGTGCGCAAACCTCTGCAGAGTGTACAAACTAATCATGATTAGCCGTGTCCCCGGTTATGGACAACTTGAGTATCTAGTACTTGAATATCATGTGAATCTCATCACGTTACTTCTAATTAATGTTGTTGGGTTTTAATTATTCTTAATTGGGATTGAGAATGCTGTCAACCATTCTCAATGTTCAACAACCACCATGATAGTTAATTAAAATGTATTCCTTTGCAGTAGGGAATTGGCTTTACGCAAAAACCTTATAACCATAGAGCTTTTCCACCAGCCATATATGCATGTAGTGATAGCCATTGCTCATCATTCTCTATGGTGTGAATTTGCCAGTACATTCAATGTATTGACCCGTTTCGGGCTGCAACGTCTCATGTTGCAGGTTTCTTACGACGAGTAAGTGATACGTTAGGGTTACGATTTCTACACTCAACTTTGCCGTTGGTGTTGATGGGAAACCACAACCTTGTTGCTTCCGCTATATGGATTGAGGTAATAGTATTTACGTTACTTTATACATGTGATTTACCTCTGTTATAAATCCTTCGAGTACTGTGTGTGTCAGCATACCGATCCAGGGATGACACGTAAACCCAGAGACTTGACCCATTCGGGTCGGGTCGCTACAATCAGGATCAACAAAGAATTCATAATCCTTATCAGTAACACAGATAGGTGAAGTAGCAAAAGCAGGGTCAGGTTTCATTCTAGCACTTAGAGATTGCTTACTCCATTTAGCTAATAAACTTTTAAGTTCATTTCTATTTTCGTAAGCTAAGATAGCGAAAGAAGCTTCTTGATAAAAAACATAACCCTCAGGAATAACAAGTGATTCTTCATCATCACTTTCATCGGTATCATCAGATTCAATATTTTCAATTTCTCTAGCCCTAGCAATTTGTTCAACAAGGAAATCACTAAGTGGCACAGTAGTATTAGGCATAAAGGTAGTTTCATCATAAGTATCATGCATAGCAGAAGTGGCATCATCAATAACATGCGACATATCAGAACAAATAGCAGAAGCAGGTGTAGGTGTCGCAAGCTTACTCATAACAGAAGGTGAATCAAGTGCAGAGCTAGATGGCAGTTCCTTACCTCCCCTCGTAGTTGAGGGATAGATCTTGGTTTTTGGATCTCTTAAGTTCTTCATAATGATAAGCAGATACATATCCTAAGTGACTCAAAGAATAGAGCTATGCTCCCCGGCAACGACGCCAGAAAATAGTCTTGATAACCCACAAGTATAGGGGATCGCAACAGTTTTCGAGGGTAAAGTATTCAACCCAAATTTATTGATTCGACACAAGGGGAGCGAAAGAATACTCTCAAGTATTAGCAGCTGAGTTGTATTCAACCACACCTGGAAACCTAATATCTGCAGCAAAGTGTTTAGTAGCAAAGTAATATGATAGTAGTGATAACGGTAGCAAAAGGTAACAGTAGTAAAAGTAATGTTTTTGGTATTTTGTAGTGATGATAGCAATAGCAACGGAAAAGTAAATGAGCGAAGAACAATATATGGAAAGCTCGTTGGCGATGGATCAGTGATGGAGAATTATGCCGAATGCAGTTCATCATGTAACAGTCATAACCTAGGGTGACACAGAACTAGCTCCAATTCGTTGATATAATGTAGGCATGTATTCCAAACATAGTCATACGTGCTTATGAAATAGAACTTGCATGACATCTTTTGTCCTACCCTCCCATGGCAGCGGGATCCTTACGGAAACTAAGGGATATTAAGGCCTCCTTTTAATAGAGAAACGGAACAAAGCATTAACACATAGTGAATACATGAACTCCTCAAACTACGGTCATCACCGGTAAGTATCCCGATTATTGTCACTTCGGGGTTAACGAATCATAACACATAATAGGTGACTATAGACTTGCAAGATAGGATCAAGAACACTCATATATTGATGAAAACATAATAGGTTCAGATCTGAAATCATGGCACTCGGGCCCTAGTGACAAGCATTAAGCATAGCAAAGTCATAGCAACATTAATCTCAGAACATAGTGAACACTAAGGATCAAACCCTAACAAAACTAACTCGATTACATGATAGATCCCATCCAACCCATCACCGTCCAGCAAGCCTACGATGCAATTACTCACGCATGGCAGTGAGCATCATGAAATTGGTGATGGAGGATGGCGACGGATTCCCCTCTCCGGAGCCCCGAACGGACTCCAGATCAGCCCTCCCGAGAGGTTTTAGGGCTTGGTGGCGGCTCCGTATCGTAAAACGTGATGATTTCTTCTCTCTGATTTTTTTCTCATCGAAACTCAATATATGGAGGTGGAGTTGGAGTCAGAGAGGCAACAGGGGGCCCACGAGGTAGGGGGCGCGCGGTAGGGGGGCAGGCGCGCCCCCATCCTCGTGGCAAGGTGGTGGGCCCCCTGGCCTTCATCTTTGGCAGGTATTTTTCTTATTTTCTGAAAAGTGGCTCCGTGAAGTTTCAGGTCATTCCGAGAACGATTGCTCCTGCACATAAATAACACCATGGTAATTCTGCTGAAAACAGCGTCAGTCCGGGTTAGTTCCATTCAAATCATGCAAGTTAGAGTCCAAAACATGGGCAACAGTGTTTGGAAAAGTAGATACGTTGGAGACGTATCATTCACCAAGTGGCACAGTAGTATCAAGCATAGAAGTAGTTTCATCATAAGTATCATGCATAGCAGAAGTGGCATCATCAATAACATGCGACATATAAGAATAAATAGCAGAAGCAGGTTTAGGTGTCGCAAGCTTACTCAAAACATAAGATGAATCAAGTGCAGAGCTAGATGGCAATTCCTTACTTCCCCTCGTAGTTGAGGGATAAATATTGGTTCTTGGATCTTTGAAGTTCTTCATAATGATAAGCAGATATAAATCCCAAGTGACTCAAAGAATAGAGCTATGCATCCCGGCAACGGTGCCAGAAAATAGTCTTGATGACCCACAAGTATAGGGGATCGCAACAGTTTTCGAGGGTAGAGTGTTCAACCCAAATTTATTGATTCGACACTAGGGGAGCCAAAGAATATTCTCAAGTATTAGCAGCTGAGTTGTCAATTCAACCACACCTGGAAACTTAATATCTGCGGCAAATTATTTAGTAGAAAAGTAATATGATAGTAGTGGTAACGATAGCAAAAGGTAACGGTAACAAAAGTAGTGTTTTTGTATTTTGTAGTGATGATAGCAATAGCAAGTGAAAAGTAAATAAGCGAAGAACAATATATGGAAAGCTCGTAGGCAATGGATCGGTGATAGAGAATTATGCCGGATGCGGTTCATCATGTTACAGTCATAACATAGGGTGACACAGAACTAGGTCCAATTCATCAATATAATGTAGGCATGTATTCCAAATATAGTCATACATGCTTATGGAAAAGAACTTGCGTGACATCTTTTGTCCTACCCTCCCGTGGCAGCGGGGTCCTAATGGAAACTAAGGGATATTAAGGCCTACTTTTAATAGAGTACTGGACCGAAGCATTAACACATAGTGAATACATGAACTCCTCAAACTACGGTCATCACTAGGAGTGGTCCCGATTATTGTCACTTCGGGGTTGCCGGATCATAACACATAGTAGGTGACTATAGACTTGCAAGATAGGATCAAGAACTCTCATATATTGATGAAAACATAATAGGTTTAGATCTGAAATCATGGCACTCGGGCCCTAGTGACAAGCATTAAGCATAGCAAAGTCATAGCAACATCAATCTCAGAACATAGTGGATACTAGGGATCAAACCCTAACAAAACTAACTCGATTACATGATAAATCTCATCCAACCCATCACCGTCCAGCAAGCCTACGATGGAATTACTCACACACGGCGGTGAGCATCATGAAATTGGTGATGGAGGAAGGTTGATGATGACGATGGCGACAGATTCCCCTCTCCGGAGCCCCAAAAGGACTGCAGATTAGCCCTCCTGAGAGGTTTTAGGGCATGACGGAGGCTCCGCATCGTAAAACACGATGAATCCTTCTCTCCGATTTTTTCTCCCCGAAAGCAAATATATAGAGTTGGAGTTGAGGTCGGAGGAGCTCCAGGGGGGCCACGAGGTAGGGGGCGTGCCCAGGGGGCAGGCGCGCCCCCCAACTCGTGGCTAGGGTGTGGGCCCCCTGGTCTTGATCTTTTGCCAGTATTTTTTATTATTTCCAAAAAGATGCTCCGTGGAGTTTTAGGTCATTCCGAGAACTTTTGTTTCTGCACATAAATAACACCATGGCAATTCTGCTGAAAACAGCGTCAGTCTGGGTTAGTTCCATTCAAATCATGCAAGTTAGAGTCCAAAACAAGGGCAAAGTGTTTGGAAAAGTAGATACGACGGAGACGTATCAATGATTCACCCTCGACCTTTCAGTTTCAAGTGTTTCGAGGCCATATCTACCTATGCTAGGCTCGTCAAGTTTAACCCGAGTATTCTGCATGTGCAAAACTAGCTTGCACCCGTTGTATGTGAACATAGAGCTTATCACATCCAATCATCACGCGGTGTCTCAGCATGACGAGCTTTCGCAACGGTGCATACTCAGGGAGAACACTTGTACCTTGAAATTTAGTGAGAGATCATCTTATAATGCTATCGTCGATCTAAGCGAAATAAGATGCATAAAAGATAAACATCACATGCAATAAATATAAGTGATATGATATAGTCATCATCATCTTGTGCTTGTGATCTCCATCTCCGAAGCACCGTCATGATCACCATTGTCACCGGCGCGACACCTTGATCTCCATCGTAGCATCATTGTCGTCTCGCCAAATATTGCTTCTATGACTAGCTACCGCTTAGTGATAAAGTGAAGCCATTACAGGGCGATTGCATTGCATACAATAAAGCGACAACCATATGGCTCCTGCCAGTTGCCGATAACTCGGTTACAAAACATGATCATCTCATACAATAAAATATAGCATCATGTCTTGACCATATCATATCACAACATGCCCTGCAAAAACAAGTTAGACATCCTCTACTTTGTTGTTACAAGTTTTACGTGGCTGCTACGGGCTGAGCACTAACCGTTCTTACCTACGCATCAAAACCACAACGATAGTTTGTCAAGTTAGTGTTGTTTTAACCTTCTCAAAGACCAGGTGTAGCCACACTCGATTCAACTAAAGTTGGAGAAACTGACACCCGCCAGCCACCCGTGTGCAAAGCACGTCGGTAGAACCAGTCTCGTGTAAGTGAATGCGTAATGTCGGTCCGGTCCGCTTCATCCAACAATACCGCCAAACCAAAGTGTGACATGTTGGTAAGCAGTATGACTTGTATCGTCCACAACCCAGTTGTGTTCTACTCATGCATATAACATCTACGCATAAACCTGGCTCTAATACCACTGTTGGGGAACGTAGTAATTTCAAAAAATTTCAACGCACACACACAGAGAATCAAGTTGATGCATAGCAACGAGAGAGGAGAGTGTGTCTACATACCCGCGTAGACCGAAAGTGGAAGCGTTAGCACAACACGGTTGATGTAGTCGTACGTCTTCATGATCCGACCGATCCAAGTACCGAATGCACGGCACCTCCGAGTTCAGCACACGTTCAACTCGATGACGTCCCACGAACTCCGATCCAGCGGAGCTTCACAGGAGAGTTTCTCAGCACGACGGCGTGATGACGGTGATGATGATGCTACCGACGCAGGGCTTCACCTAAGCATAGCTATGATATAATCGAGGTGGATTATGGTGGAGGGGGGCACTGCACACGGCTGGAATAGATCAATAGATCAACTTGTGTGTCTAGAGGTGCCCCTACCCCCGTATATAAAGGAGAAATGGGGGGAGGCCGGCCGGCCCCTGTAGGTGCGCCAGGAGGAGGAATCCTCCTCCTAGTAGGAGTAGGATTCCCCTCTTTCCTACTCCAACTAGGAGGGGGAAAGGAAGGGGGAGAGGGAGAAGGAAAGGGGGGCGCCGCCCCCCTCTCCTAGTACAATTCGGACCAGAGGGGGAGCGGCGCGCGGCCTGCCCTAGGCCAGCCCTCTCTCTCTCTCTCTCCACTAAGGCCCATAAGGCCCACTATTTCTCCCGGGTGGTTCCGGTAACCCTCCGACACTTTGGTTTTCTCCCTAACTATCTGGAGCACTTCCGTTGTCCAAATATAGTCGTCCAATATATCGATCTTTATGTCTCGACCATTTCGAGACTCCTCGTCATGTCCGTGATCATATCCGGGACTCTGAACTTCCTTCGGTACATCAAAACACAAAAACTCATAATACCGATCGTCACCAAACTTTAAGCGTGCGGACCCTACGGGTTCGAGAACTTTGTAGACATGACCGAGACATGTCTCCGGTCAATAACCAACAGCAGAACCTGGATGTTCATATTGGCTCCCACATATTCTACGAAGATCTTTATCGGTCAAACAGCATAACAACATACGTTGTTCCCTTTGTCATCGGTATGTTACTTGCCCAAGATTCTATCATCGGTATCTCAATACCTAGTTCAATCTCATTATTGGCAAGTCTCTTTACTCGTTCCGTAATACATCATCTCGCAACTAACTCATTAGTTACAATGCTTGCAAGGCTTATAGTGATGTGCATTACCGAGTGGGCCTAGAGATACCTCTCCGACAATCGGAGTGACAAATCCTAATCTTGATTTATGCCAACTCAACAAGTACCATCGGAGACACCTGTAGAGCACCTTTATAATCACCCAGTTACGTTGTGACGTTTGGTAGCACACAAAGTGTTCCTCCGGTAATCGGGAGTTGCATAATCTCATAGTCATAGGAACATGTATAAGTCATGAAGAAAGCAATAGCAGAAAACTAAACGATCAAGTGCTAAGCTAACGGAATGGGTCAAGTCAATCACATCATTCTCCTAATGATGTGATCCCATTAATCAAATGAAAACTCATGTCTATGGTTAGGAAACATAACCATCTTTGATTAACTAGCTAGTCAAGTAGAGGCATACTAGTGACACTTTGTTTGTCTATGTATTCACACATGTACTAAGTTTCTGGTTAATTCAATTCTAGCATGAATAATAAACATTTATCATGATATGAGGAAATAAATAATAACTTTATTATTGCCTCTAGGGCATATTTCCTCCAGTTGGATGAACATGACCCCATGGTAGTAGAGGCCGTTGCTGCTGGATGAACATGACCCCGTGTGTGGAGGGCTGGATGAACATGACCCCATGTGTGGAGGGCTGGATGAACGGGACCCCGTGGAGGGATGGTTGAACAGTAGCCGGTGGAGGGCTGGATGAACAGTAGCCCGTGGAGGGGTGGTTGAATAGGACCCCGTGGAGAGGGCTGGTTGAACAGTAGCCGGTGGAGGAGCGGTGGAGGCTGGATGAACAGGAGCCCGTGGATGAACAGTCGCTGGTGGAGGTTGGAGGAGGTCGACGATGGATGAATAGTAGCCCGTGGAGGCTGGAGGAGGTCGACGGTGGAGATGAATAGTATCCCGTGGAGTCTCGTTTTGCGGTACGCCACACCCCTCCCGATGAACAGGACCCCTGTTTCGACCGTAGCGCTCCAACACAAGTCCATTTCCTCCATTTTGCGGTATGCCACACCCCTCCCGATCAACATGACCCCGTTTCGATTGTAGGAGGTCCAAGAGAAGTCTGTTTCCTCCGCTTTGCGGTACACCAGACCCCTCCTGATGAACATGATCCCGTTTCGACCGTGGCCGGTTGAACACAAGGCCGTTTCCTTCATTCTGCGGTACGCCATGCCTCGTTTCCATCGGCTGTTCCGTCCAAACCGGTTGGCTCCCGATGAACATCACGTAATCTGTTGCCTCCCCATGAACACAATGCATTTAGTTGCCTCCCCATGAACACGACGATGACACAGTTTCTCTGTTCCGACCCAGCCATGTACACGAGCCCTGGCCATACGTATGCGCGAGTAGGCATTCGAGACCCCGCCCGTATGTACGTACGTGGCCGTATTTACTTTCTTGCAACCTGGCCGCTGTACGTACATGTACATGCTACGTGTGCGCCTCTACTATGACACATGCCCTTCCTTACACGGCCACGGTTCATCGCTGCATCCTGCAGGCAGACCGATCAACCAGTATGTATGTACATGTTTGTGACCAGAATGACAACGCTGCGTACACTTTGACCAGGTGGGTCCCGATCGTTAGGCACTTCCTTGCGTGAGAAGATGTAGCTGGTGGGTCCTAGCAGTCAGGGGGTGAATCATCTTTTGCCCGTAATATGGACGCACTTCCTTGTGTGCGAAGATGTAGCTGGTGGGTCCCAGTAATCAGGGGGAAACGTTTTTTTCACGAAATACGATGGCCCGTCTGGTGTGTCCATGCTGTCAGGTGGAGGAATAATTATTTTCCGCGTAATAAGGATGCACTTCCTTGCTGCGGTCGTGGACCCAGCTGCCAGCCTCTCCACATATAGTACTCTTCCCATGGAAGTCATTCCTTGACCACGTTGACCATGCCACGCCGAGAGCACCAGGGCGGTGGATGACGGCGAAGCCTTGGAAGTGGACGACACGGAGCTGGGGAAGACGCGATAGTGGATGCCCACACGAAGGGGAGTACGTGGGTTGACTGCTTCGGCTGTGGTGTGAGGCTGCCATCGCTAGAGAATAACAAGAGGTGTGGGTGAGTATAGAGGTATGGCATGGCCAGCGGTGGCAGCACAGCCAGACATGGGAGGCAGGAGCAGGTGGCACGGCCGACACTTATTTGGGCGGCTGGAGCAAGAAGACCAGAGGTTGAAGAAGCTCTACGACCGTTGGATGGACATCGTATGGTCACCAGAGCTAGAATCGTTCATATTGACTAAGTTGACAAAGCCCTCCATCCCCGTCGTCTTAGTAGGCCCACAAGTCAGCCTCCCGCTATGGTGGGTCCCAGCTAGCAGGGGGAGTGTTCATTTTTTTGTGCATAATAAGGAGGCACTTCCTTGCCTGTGAAGATATAGCTAGTGGGTCCGACCTGTCAGCGGTGGGAACGTTTTTTTCGTGAAATACAGAGGTCCTTTCGGTGGGTCCCAACTGTCAGGTGGAGGAATCATTATTTTGTGCGTAATAAGAAGGCATTTCCTTGTGTGCGGTCATCGACCCAGCTGTCAGCCTCTCCACGTAAATCCACTTCCGATGCATGTCGTTCATTGACCACGTTGACCACGCCGCGCCGAGAGGACCAGGGCGGTGGACGATGATGAGGCCTAGGAAGGGAATGACATGGAGCTAGGGAAGACTCGGCAGTTGTTTCCCACGCGGAGGGGAGTATTAGGGTTTACTGGTTCGTCTGCCGTCGCCGGAGAATAACAATAGGTGTGGGTGAGTAGAGGGATGACTAGGCCAACGATGGGAGTACGATGGGATGGTGAGGCTTGCGTGGCAGCACAGCCGACCGCGGGAGGAGGGAGCAGGCAGTCCCGCTGGTGCTTGTTTGAGCGGCTTGAGCAGGAAGAGCAGAGATTGAAGAAGCACGACGACCGTTGGATGGACATTCAACAGTCACTGCTTGTGCGTCAACCTTTTTTTAGGAATGCCTCAAATCTGTGGAAAACAACATACAACCCATCTGCCATTATTTCTAATAATTTACAGCCCATTTGCTAATTCTTAAGGTTGCTTTGGAGCCCATATTCTTTTTATTAGCATTATAGCCTATATTGTGACCACGGTTAAAAAATTATATGAAATTTTGCATATTTTGGCGCGGTCCGAACTATTTTTAATCCCGAAATTTCGAGTCACATTCAAACTGATTTGAAAAATAAATGTATATCAATATAAAATCCAACAAATTGTCCACGCATAAAAAATAATGTAATTTAAATGCTCGAAATGAAAAAAAGAAATTTGAAACTAATTGCCGGTTTGATGTGTTTTAAAAATATACAACCCATTTCTCATTAGTAATAGGTCATTTTCTCGGCCAGCCAAATGAAGCTCTCCTCGTCTTGAAAGATTTGCAGCCCAACAGGCCTGACAAAGCGACTTACTTGACAAAATCACAAAAGAACTGGACTAGCCATTTTCAGAAAGAAAAAAAACTACGGGGCTGGACTGTGGTAAACATAAAAGAAAAGGCTTTCTAGACAGGCCAGAGTACCCCGCACAGCCTAGTTGACACCCTGCTTCCGTCTCAAAAAAAATTAGATAAATGCCACTCCTTTATGGTGATTCATAAAAATACCAATGTAATTTACAAACTTTGAAAAATGCCACTGCAACTTTTGCAAACTTTGAAAAATGCCACTGCAACTTTTGCAAACTTTGAAAAACGCCACCCAGACTTCGAAAATGCCACTAGAAATGGCATGAAATGTCATTTTTCAAAGTTTGGAAATTGCAGTGGCATTTCTCGGAATCACCAGATTTGGAGTGGCATTTATAAAATTAATCCAAAACAAAAATAACTGGGCGAGCTGCTGGGTCCATGGTGTCAGCCGCTCGTTGTGCAATTCTCTCGTTTATTGACTATGTTGACAATAGCATGGGACCCAGATGTCAGAAATCCATTAGGAGCCAATTTTATTGGCTTGAAATAAGGAGGCACTTGCTTGCGTACTGCCATGACCTTGGTGGGCCCCTGCTGTCATCCTCTCAACGTACAACCATCTCCTGATTGTGTACGCGTCAACCTGGTAGGCCCACAAGTCAGCCTCTAAACCCGTGGCGGACAAATACAACTCATTTAAAAAAATAACAGCCCATTCCATATGTTCAAACGGAAAGTTCAACATTTAGAGCAAAGTAACAGGTATGATCTAGATATAGAGTACTGAACTTCCATGTTGACAACATCATAGCCAAGTTAACTATCTACTCCCACTAATACTCTAGTAGTGTACAAGTACTAACTTACTCTTAGCTAACTAGATGATGCCGGCCGCCATCTGCGGCACACGCTAAACGCCTGCACCGGCATCCTCCGCCTCGCCTCAGACTTGCCAGAGGTGCGATAGGGCGCATTGCTCGCGTGTGTTGGCCCTTTTCATGACGGCGTGGTCCACTGAAGCTTTGGCTTCTAAGCAGGAAACCCACTTGATGAGCTGGTAAAATTCGGTGTTGCGAACGCGTGTGTGCCCGACAACCTCCAGGGCTATTTGCCAGGTGCCGGCCTCCATGCAGTCGGCCTAGTTGCGGGCACTCTGTGAGGGAGTCCTGGATTAGGGGGTCCTCGAACGGCCGGACTATATACTTTGGCCAGACTATTGTTCTATGAGGATACAAGATTGAAGACTTCGTCCCGTGTCCGGGTGGGACTCTCCTTTGTGTGGAAGGCAAGCTTGGCAATTCGGATATGTAGATCTCCTCCCTTGTAACCGACTCTGTGTAACCCTAGCCCCCTCCGGTGTGTATATAAACCGGAGGGTTTAGTCCGTAGGAAAACAACAATCATAATCATAGGCTAGCTTCTATGGTTTAGCTTCTACGATCTCGTGGTAGATTAACTCTTGTAATACTCATATCATCAAGATCAATCAAGCAGGAAGTAGGGTATTACCTCCATCGAGAGGGCCCGAACCTGGGTATACATTGTGTCCCCTGCCTCCTGTTACCATCAGCCTTAGACGCGCAGTTCGGGACCCCCTACCCGAGATCCGCCGGTTTTGACACCGACATTGGTGCTTTCATTGAGAGTTCCACTGTGCCATCACGATAAAAGCTTGATGGCTCCTTTGATCATCGGTAACGATGCGATCCAGGGTGAGGTTTTTCTCCCCGGACAAATCTTCGTATTTGGTGGCTTCGTACTACGCGCCAACTTGCTTGGCCATCTGGAGCAGATCGAAAGCTACACCCCTGGCCATCAGGTCAGGTTTGGAAGCTTGAACTATACTGCCGACATCCGCGGAGACTTGATCTTCGACGGATTCGAGCCCATGTCAGGTGCGCCGCACAGTTACGACGAGCATGACTTAGCTCTGCCGTCGGACGGTGTTCGGGAGATCACACCTGTGGCTACTCCAGCCCTCAATCCGGAGCAGATCGTGCCGTCCGAGGACAGGTGGATAGACCCTGCCACAGAGGCCGCACACTCAGCGGCGATAGAGCCGAATACTGACTTCACCTCCTATGAGACCTGTGTTACCAGACCCTTGAATTCGTCCCCGGCCACAGGCTCCAAACCGCTTGCGTCCGTGCCTATCGAATCTGACTGGGCACCGATCATGGAGTTTACCTTCATGGATATCTTTTAGCACTCGCCCTTGGGCGACGTGCTAAATTCATTGAGGTCTCTCTCCTTGTCAGGAGATCCTTGGCCGAACTATGTCCGGCTTGAGTGGGAAGCGGACGACGAAATTCATTCCCTACCCACCACCCACTTAATAGCCACTATTGATGACTTAACCGACATGCTTGATTTCGGCTCCAAAGACATCGATGGTATGGACGACGATGCAGGAGAAGAACAGGAACCACCGCCCATAGGGCGCTGGACAACCACCTCATCATATGATATATACATGGTGGACACCCCCAAAGAAAGCAATGGCAATAAGGCAGCGGAGGATAACCCCCTCGAGAAGCAATCTAAGCACCGGCGTCATCAACGCTGCTCTAAGCCCCGCCATAGCAAAAGCAGCGATACCGACACAAGAGACAATAACGCTGCGGACAGTGCCGAAGACAAAGACAATCCCCTCCAGCCAGGCTTCGAGCGGGAGGATAGGCAAGCAAGCCCTAAGGAGCAGGCGATAGACAGAGAATCAGGGGATGACAATTACATGCCCCTCTCCGAAGACGAGGTGAGCCTCGGCTACAAAGAATTCATCGTGCCTGTGGATCCTGTCGAGCAGGAGTGCTTCAAGCGCTGGCTTATAGCCACAGCAAAAAGCGTGAAGAAAAAGGAGCAGCAGCTTCAAGCTGATCAAGATCTGCTAGCGGATAGATGGACTGGGGTCTTGGCAGCCGAGGAATACGAACCCGAGCGCCCAACCAAAAGTTACCCAAAGCACAGGTTGCTACTCCAACTCGAGGAGGAAGCATTAAAACCTACACTACCAGCATATGGTGCGGCTGACCGGCCACCTCGTGGCCAAGACAAAGCAGCATATCATCCTGAAGTCTAGCCCGCACCCTCTCGCCAGTCAAACAAAAACACCAAGGCCCGGGGCTACACGCAGGACCTACGAGACGTATCGGAAAACAAAGCAGGACATACAAGATCAATCTACAGATCACGAGGGCGCGCCCCAATGCGTGATGACGACCATCACGCCGGATATACTAAAAGCAAATCCGGTCGAGCCGAATACAACAGACAAGACTCATATGAACTGCGTCGTGATATAGCCCGGCACAGAGGCGCCGCACACCCCCTATGCTTCACTGATGAAGTAATGGATCACGAATTCCCATAAGGGTTTAAACCCGTAAACATTGAATCATATGATGGTACAACAGACCCCGTGGTATGGATTGAAGATTTCCTCCTCCACATCCACATGGGCCGCGGTGACGATCTACATGCCATCAAGTACCTCCCACTAAAACTCAAAGGACCGGCTCGGCATTGGCTGAATAGCCTGCCGGCAAACTCCATTGGCAGTTGGGAGAACTTGGAAGACACATTCCTCAAAAACTTCCAGGGCACTTATGTGCGACCACCGGATGCTTATGACTTGAGTCACATAACCCAACATCTCGGGGAGTCAGCCAGGAAATTCTGGACTCGGTTCCTAACTAAAAAGAACCAAATTGTTGACTGTCCGGATGCCGAGGCCTTAGCGGCATTTAAGCATAACATCCGTGATGAGTGGCTCGCCCGACACCTCGGCCAAGAGAAGCCGAAATCCATGGCAGCCCTCACGACACTCATGACCCGCTTTTGTGCGGGCGAGGGCAGCTAG
The DNA here is from genome assembly GCF_018294505.1 of Triticum aestivum. NCBI lineage: Eukaryota > Viridiplantae > Streptophyta > Magnoliopsida > Poales > Poaceae > Triticum > Triticum aestivum. The sequence continues at coordinate 190,050,298 of NC_057809.1, read as the reverse complement.
CTGGCTCGCAGCAACAACACATCAAGAAATCCTGGCAATTCAGATGCCAGAGATAGCAACGGCAAGCCACGTCGCAACAGACACAAGCGCCGCAACAACAGTGACAACGCCGAAGACACGACAGTCAATGCCAGATTCAGTGGCTCTAAATCCGGTCAGCGGAAAAAGCCATTCAAAAGAAGCAATCCGGGCCCGTCCAGTTTGGACCGCATACTCGATTGCTCGTGCCAAATTCATGGCACCCCAATAAACCAGCCAACCACACCAACAGAGAATGCTGGGTGTTCAAATAGGCCGGCAAGTTGAATGCCGAAAACAAGGAAAAGGGGCTGCATAGCAACGACGAGGAGGAGCCCCGGCCGCCGAACGCAGGAGGACAGAAGAAATTTCCTCCCCAAGTGAAAACAGTGAACATGATATACACAACCCATATTCCCAAGCGGGAACGGAAGCATGCACTAAGGGACGTCTATGCGATGGAGCCAGTCGCCCCAAAGTTCAACCCATTGTCTTCTTGTCCGATCACTTTCGATCGCAGGGACACCCTACTAGTATCCGTCATGGCAGTTCTTCCACATTGGTCCTTGACCCCATCATCGACGGATTTCACCTCACTCGAGTCCTTATGGACGGTGGCAGTAGCCTGAACCTGCTCTATCAGGATACAGTGTGCAAAATGGGTATCGACCCCTCAAGGATCAAACCCACAAAAACCACCTTTCAAGGTGTCATACCAGGTGTAGAGGCATGCTGCACGGGCTCAATCACACTGGAAGTGGTCTTCGGATCCCCGGATAACTTCCGAAGCAAGGAGTTCATCTTCAATATCGCCCCCTTGCGCAGTGGCTATCACGCACTGCTCGGATGAACCGCATTCGCTAGATTCAATGTGGTACCGCATTATGCATACCTCAAGCTCAAAATGCCAGGACCTCGCGGGGTTATAACAGTTAATGGAAACACAGAATGCTCGCTTCGTACGGAGGAACACACCGCGGCCCTCGCGGCAGAAGTACAAAGCAGCCTTCTGAGGCAAACCGCCAATTCGGCGATAAAGCCCCCGGACACCTTCAAGCAAGTCCGGAGTACCCTGCAACATGATCGCCCGACATGTTTTGAGCTCACCTAGCAATCCGGCCTCCATCCCAGTCCCAGTCAAGCGGCAAAATTTGCGCCGCACGTCCATAATAACGCACTCAAGATACCATGGGCATAGGCGGAGGCACGGCTATAGCACGGCCCACAATGTGGCTCAGCCGCCTCAGGACCCGTATATCTTTACCATTTTCTTCCTTTCAGGACCCTATTCTCTGAAGGCCCTCTCCGATACCCTGATTATCGGACCCATCACGGGAAGGAAACACCAAGGAAGCAAGAAGCTTTGGCGTACAAGGGAATCCCCAGGTAGTCTCTGATAACGATCGCTATACCTGTTTTACATACCCACACGCAGCCTGCCCTTGGATAGGACATGTCAAATAGTCCTATTTTTGCTTATTGCACTACTTGTATACATACGCTTTGACGTATCATTTAAATAACAATGCATAGCGTTAGCTTATTATTGCTTTTTTCCTGTCTTCTCATTTACGACAAATTGCAACCGTACATTCTGGTATGTCTAGCGCGCCAGGGGCTTCAGTATACCCCATAATACGGCAAGAAAAGTCCGAACACTTTCGACAGTGCGGCACCCCGAACTTATAGCATTATATGCATCAGCTCCGAATCATGTCTTGGGTCAATAGTTGGGTTTGCCCGGCTCCCATGTTTTGGTACCTTACGTTCCGCTATATCGGCTAAGGTAGCACTGGGAGAACTACTGCAATTGTGTCCTGGTTCTTCCGGACGAACACCTCAGTAGAGAAAGCCGAAAACTGACTGTCATGATGCGGCGAGAGCTGGTCGCTGTTCGAGAGGTCTCAAATCCTTAAAGATTTTTTCCGCTTCGGGCGAGGAATCGGCCTTGTCTGATTTAGGCGTATATAGCGCCCCAAGTTCGGCATTCCAAATACTAGGGGCTTCGCCAAAATTTAAAATTTTAGACTTCTATGGCTAAGTGAGAGTGATAAAGTTGTATAGTCTGATTGCCTTGTTCGCCGCGCTAAACACCTCCTTAAAGGACCAATTTTTTGGATAAAGAGTGTTTAAGATTTATCCCGAACACCTCAGTACTAGTTACATGGGGGCAGAAGCCGACGACTGGCCGACTCTCAGATTTTATAAACGGCCGCACAGAAGGTAATATTTTAAATCGGCAAGCGTTATATAGCGCAAATAAACTAGTTACATCAGCACATTCATTCAAATATTACATCCTTAGCACATTCCTCCGCCACAAGGCGGGCACCCTTCAGGACACTGTCATAATACTTTTCGGGGTGGCGATGCTCCTTGCCCTCTGGTGGCCCCTCCTTCACCAGCTTTTCGGCATCCATCTTTGCCCAGTGCACTTTCGCACGGGCAAAGGCCCTGCACGCACCCTCAATGCAGACGGACCGCTTTATGACTTCAAGCCGTGGGCAGGCATTCACAAGCCGCTTTACCAGGCCGAAGTAGCTGCCAGGCAGGGGCTCGCTAGGCCACATCCGGACTATGAAACCCTTCATGGCCAGTTCGGCCGCCTTGTGAAGCTCGACCAATTGCTTCAGCTGGTTGCTCAAGGGCATCGGATGTTCGGTCCCAGTATATTGAGACCAGAACAACTTTTCCGTCGAGCTCCCTTCCTCGGCCCGGTAGAACTCCGCGGCATCTAATACGCTGCTGGGCAGATCTGCGAATGCTCGTGGAGAGCTCCAAATTCGGGTAAGTAAAAGGAAAGTTTCCTTCACATGCTTGCTTGGCATAATGAATGCCTTACCCGCCGCTACCTTGTTGACTGCCTGAATCTCCTGGAGGGCCTTTTGAGCTTCGGCCTTGACATTTTGTGCGTTCTCGAGGGCCTTCGCAAGCTCGGACCCCTGCGTCTTAGAGTCACGCTCCAAGGACTCGTATTTTTTACGAAATCCTGGAGCTCTTGCTGAACCTCGCCGACTCGAGCCTCTTGCTTCTCGTGCTCGATGCGCTCCTGGGCTGCTCTGTCTTCGGCCTCGGACAATGCCTTCTTCAGGGCCGCCACTTCGGTCGTGGCCCCTAGCAAAAGTCATGATGATCCCATGATCTAGTAACCACTTTCTTTTTTCTTTATCAATATACAAACGGGGTATCACTTACCTTTGTTCTCTTCGAGCTGCCTCTTGGTAAGGCCGAGCTCTTCCTCGAACCGCTCAAGGTCTCGCTTCAGTCCGGAGACCACCGTAGTACGAGCGGCAGCGGCCAGCAGCGAAGCCTGCTTATTCACATTGACATATTCTGATTAGACTCCTGTGATTATTATTTGATCCTTTGTTCGGCCTTTCTTTGCAAACACCAAACAGAGCATCAGGGGCTACTGTCTATACTGTGATATTTTCTCATAATTTGATTACTTACCTCAAAGCCTGTTAGGAGGCTAGCACAGGCTTCGGTCAGTCCACTTTTGGCGGACCGAACCTTCTCGACCACCGCACTCATGATAGTGCGGTGCTCTTCGTCAATGGAAGCGCCGCGAAGCGCTTCCAGCAAGTTGTCCGATGCCTCTGGATGGACAAAGGCCATCGGCACAGACGGCTCGCCCCCCTTAGCGAGGGGTCGCCTGACAAAATCCGGAACCACAGGAGGTTCCGGCGCAGTATCCGGCTGGGGGCCAAACTTGCTGCAGCCCCCGCCATTAGAGCCCACAGGAGTCTTGCCCCCCATGCGCCTAGTCGGTGCCCTTTGAGACAACACCTCGATGTCGTCCGTGGGCCGGGGGGAGGTGGCTGTCGGGAGTGAATCGTTGTTCATCGCCGACTGGCCCAAAGACTCATCCGAAGAGGATACGTCGATATGGGCTTTGGATGGACTGCATGATCATGTTTGACATGATAAGAAGTAATAAAACAAAACATACCAGAACTATTATAGTATCCGGTTACTTACGACTTCGCCAAGGGCTTGTCCCTGGGCAACCACTCCTCGTCGCTGTAAGCGGCTGTTGTGGAGTAGTCCAGAAGGAGGGTCCTCCCCTTCTTGGACCCTTCGGCCTCCCCAGATGGGGCGACCTTCCTTTTCTTGTCTCCCTCAGCTGGTGGGGGAGAACTTTCCTCTTCCTCCTCCTCGTTCTCATGGGAGGAGTGCGCCTCGGTGTTTTCAGATGATGAGTCCGATAGAACCTTGTGCCGGAGACCTTTTCTGGTCCCCGTGGCCATCTTCTTGGCCTTCTTCTCTGGCGCCTCATAGGGCGCCGGAACCAGCATCTCCGTTAAGAGAGCCCTTGCTGGATCTTCGGGCAGTGGGGCTGGACAATCGATCTACTCCGTTGTCGCTACCCAGTCCTGTTAAAATGGCGTGGAGGCTCAGATCCCTCACATGATTATACTGGGGAAAGGAACATCCTATGAGATATAAAGAGCTTACCGGATTGGCAGGGCGCTTTGCGCTGAGTCCGCGATCCTCGGTAAGGGGAGGAGGTACCTCGGCGGCCTTAAACAGCACACTCCAGACGTCTTGGTGCGTCGTGTCAAAAAGCTCTCGCAGCGTCTGGTGCTTGGCCGGGTCGAACTCCCACATATTGAATGCTCGTCTTTGACATGGAAGGATCCGACGGAAGAGCATGACCTGGACCACGTTGACAAGCTTGATTTTCTTGCTTATCATATTTTTAACACAGTTTTGGAGTCCGGTCAGCTCCACCGATGAACCCCAGGATAGGCCCTTCTCTTTCCAGGAGGTGAGCCGCGTGGGGATGCCGGATCGAAATTCAGGGGCCGCTGCCCAGTTGGTGTCGCGCACCTCGGTGATGTAGAACCACCCCGATTGCTACCCCTTCACGGTCTCCACATAGGAGCCTTCGAGCCAGGTGACTTTGGGCATTTTGCCCACCATGGCGCCTCCGCACTCCGCTTGCTGGCTGACCACCACCTTCCTTTTCACGTTGAAGGTCTTCAGCCACAGGCCGAAGTGGGGCTTGATGTGGAGGAAGGCCTCGCACACGATGATAAATGCCGAGATGTTGAGGATGAAATTGGGGGCCAGATCATGGAAGTCTAGCCCGTAGTAGAACATGAGCCCGCGGACAAATGGGTGGAGGGGAAATCCCAGCCCGCAGACGAAGTGGGTGAGGAATACAACCCTCTCATAGGGTTCTGGAGTAGGGATGATCTGCGCCGCGTCAGGGAGCTGGCGCGCGATGTCTGCGGCCAGGTATCTGGCTTCCCGGAGCTTCGTAATGTTCTCCTCTGTAACGGAGGAGACCATCCACTTGCCTCCCGCTCCGGACATGTTTAGAAATGGCTTTGTGGAGAAAATGAGAACTTGGGCGCTGGAGCTCGAGTGCGCGAGAATGGATGGGCAGGGGAAGCAGAAGGCGTGGGTGAAAAAGAGGAGTCCTTGTCCCTTTATAAAGGCAGTAGAAACTGTGCGCCTCCCTACTTGCCCCATAAAATCGCTTATTCCCCATGCGCCGCGATTGATGGCGAAGTTGGGTTACCCATATCCGTATTGATGAGAATCTCGTGATAAGGGGAACACGATCTCTGCTTCGACAAGACGTGCCAATAAAACCGCCTCGCAACACGTGCGGTGGCAGTCAGGGAAAAACGGTTCGTGATGACCGGGCCACGGCAGGACGTCACATTATGAAAAGTTGTCAACATATTAGATTTGTGGAATAATATACTCTCTACGGTGGTATGTGATACGTCTCCAACGTATCTATAATTTTTGATTGCTCCATGCTATATTATCTACTGTTTTAGACATTATTGGGCTTTATTATCCACTTTTATATTATTTTTGGGACTAACCTATTAACCGGAGACCCATCCCAGAATTGCTGTTTTTTGCCTGTTTTAGGGTTTCGAAGAAAAGGAATATCAAACGGAGTCCAAACGGAATGAAACCTTCGGAAACGTGATTTTCTCATCAGATAAGATCCAGGAGACTTGGACCCTTCGTCAAGGAATCCATGAGGTGGTCACGGGGGTAGGGGGCGCCCCCCTAGGGCGCGCCCCCTGCCTCGTGGGCCCCTCGAAGCTCCACCGACGTACTTCTTCCTCCTATATATATCCACGTACCCCCAAACGATCGGGGACGGAGCCAAAAACCTAATTCCACCACCGCAACTTTCTGTATCCACGAGATCCCATCTTGGGGCCTATTCCGGAGCTCCGCCGGAGGGGGCATCGATCACGGAGGGCTTCTACATCATCATCCAAGCCCCTCCGATGAAGTGTGAGTAGTTTACTTCAGACCTATGGGTCCATAGCTAGTAGCTAGATCGCTTCTTCTCTCTTTTTGGATCTCAATACAATGTTCTCCCCCTCTCTTGTGGAGATCTATTCGATGTAATCTTCTTTTTGCGGTGTGTTTATTGAGACCAATGAATTGTGGTTTATGATCCAGTCTATCTATGAATAATATTTGAATCTTCTCTGAATTCTTTTATGTATGATTGGTTATCTTTGCAAGTCTCTTCGAATTATCAATTTGGTTTGGCCTACTAGATTGGTTGTTCTTGCCATGGGAGAAGTGCTTAGCTTTGGGTTCAATCTTGCGGTGTCCTTTCCCAGTGACAAAAGGGGCAGCAAGGCACGTATTGTATTGTTGCCATCGAGGATAACAAGATGGGGTTTTATCATATTGCATGAAACTATCCCTCTACATCATGTCATCTTGCTTAAGGCATTACTCTGTTTTTAACTTAATACTCTAGATGACTGCTGGATAGCGGTCGATGAGTGGAGTAATAGTAGTAGATGCAGAATCGTTTCAGTCTACTTGTCTCGGACGTGATGCCTATATACATGATCATACCTAGATATTCTCATAACTATGCTCAATTCTGTCAATTGCTCAACAGTAATTTGTTCACCCACCGTAGAATACTTATGCTCTTGAGGGAAGCCACTAGTGAAACCTATGGCCCCTGGGTCTCTTTCTCATCATATCAATTTCCATCACTTTATTATTGCTTTGCTTTTACTTTATTTACTTTGCATCTCTATACCAAAAATACCAAAAAAAATATTATTTATCATCTCTATCAGATCTCACTTTCGTAAGTGACCGTGAAGGGATTGACAACCCCTAAGTGCGTTGGTTGCGTTGAGCTATTGTTTTTGTGTAGGTACGAGGGACTCGAGCGTAGCATCCTACTGGATTGATACCTTGGTTCTCAAAAACTAAGGGAAATACTTACGCTACTTTGCTGCATCATCCCTTCCTCTTCGGGAAATCCAACGCAGTGCTCAAGAGGTAGCAAGAAGAATTTCTTGCGCCGTTGCCGGGGAGTCTGCGCAAAAGTCAACATACCAAGTACCCATCACAATCCCTATCTCCCAGATTACATTATTTGCCATTTCCTCTCGTTTTCCTCTCCCCCACTTCACCCTTGTCGTTTTATTCGCCCTCTCTCTCTCTATCCTCCCTCTCTTTCTCCATTTGCCTTTTTTTGCCCGCTTGCTTTTTGTTTGCTTGTATGGTTGGAATAGTCGTTTATTTATTACTAAACAGAGGACCTAAGATCTATGGACCCTCATCCTCTTGCTAATCTTTTTAAGAGATCCAGTTATGTTGAACCAATTGCTAGTGAGTTTTGTGCACTAGATTATCTTTATGAGGTTTTGCTTGAAATTCGTGAATCTGAAAAGTGTGATGAAGTACTTTATGAAGTGATTCACTATAGATCTTTGAATAAAAAGCATGATTGCAATGATGATAATATAAATTCTATTAATGTAAATTGTGCTAATAATATGCAAAACCCTAAGCTTGGGTATGCTACTTTTGCTATGTCCTCTACTTGTTGCAATGATCATGATTGGGGTGATTCTTATTATGATCTTGAAAATTTATTTAAGCCCCATGATGAATATGAGATTGATTATAATGTTTGCAATAATATTGAAAGCGGGTTTGGAAGAATGTCAACTTTAGATACCACATATTTGGAGAATGTTCAATCTTATGAAGCTTTTGATAAAAGTGCGTTTGGAAAGGTCATGACTTTAGTTAATGTTAATCCCACTATTTTCGAAGAGTGTCAACTTTGAATGTATGTGGATCGTGTTGAAAATACCCTATGTGATAGCTATTTTGTTGAATTTGCTTATGATCCCACATGTAATTATTATGAGAGAGGAAAATATGGTTGTAGAAATATTCATGTTACTAAATTACCTCTCATTATGTTGAGATTGCTATTGTTTATTTCCTCTTCCTTGCATATGCTAGTTTTTGCTTGCCTTGATAATTTGTTCGCCTATAAGATGCCTATGCATAGGAAGTTTGTTAGACTTAGATGTGTTTGTCACATGTTTTATGATGCTCTCTTTGTGCTTCAATTCTTGTCTTTCATGTGAGTATCATTGAAATAGTATGCCTAGCTATAAGGCTTTCAAGAAAAGCGCTTGTTGGGAGACAACCCAATATTTGTCCTTTCTGTTATTTAATAAATAAATTATTTAGCCTATGTTTTGGTTGTGTTTTTTGTGTTTAATTAGTGTTTGTGCCAAGTAGATGAAGGAAATATGCCCTAGAGGCAATAATAAAGTTATTATTTATTTCCTTATATCATGATAAATGTTTATTATTCATGCTAGAATTGTATTAACCGGAAACATAATACATGTGTGAATACATAGACAAACAGAGTGTCACTAGTATGCCTCTACTTGACTAGCTCGTTAATCAAAGATGGTTATGTTTCCTAACCATGAACAATGAGTTTTTATTTGATTAACGGGATCACATCATTAAGTGAATGATCTGATTGACATGACCCATTCCATTAGCTTAGCACCCGATCGTTTAGTATGTTGCTATTGCTTTCTTCATGACTTATACATGTTCCTATGACTATGAGATTATGCAACTCCCGTTTGCCGGAGGAACACTTTGTGTGCTACCAAACGTCACAACATAACTGGGTTATTATAAAGGTGCTCTACAGGTGTCTCCAAAGGTACATGTTGGGTTGGCTTATTTCGAGATTAGGATTTGTCACTCCGATTGTCGGAGAGGTATCTCTGGGCCCTCTCGGTAATGCACATCACTTAAGCCTTGCAAGCATTGCAACTAATGAGTTAGTTGCGGGATGATGTATTACAGAACGAGTAAAGAGACTTGCCGGTAATGAGATTGAACTAGGTATTGGAATACCGACGATCGAATCTCGGGCAAGTAACATACCAATGACAAAGGGAACAACGTATGTTGTTATGCGGTTTGACCGATAAAGATCTTCGTAGAATATGTAGGAGCCAATATGAGCATCCAGGTTCCGCCATTGGTTATTGACCGGAGACGTGTCTCGGTCATGTCTACATTGTTCTCGAACCCGTAGGGTCCGCACGCTTAAGGTTACGATGACAGTTATATTATGAGTTTATGCATTTTGATGTACCGAAGTTTGTTCGGAGTCCCGGATGTGATCATGGACATGACGAGGAGTCTCGAAATGGTCTAGACATAAAGATTGATATATTGGAATCCTATGTTTCGATATCGGAAGTGTTCCGGGTGAAATCGGGATTTTACCGGAGTACCGGGAGGTTACCGAAACCCCCCGGGAGCTATATGGGCCATAGTGGGCCTTAGTGGAAAAGAGAAGGGGCTGCCCAAAGTGGGCCGCGCGCCCCTCCCCTCCCTTGGTCCAAATAGGACAAGGAGAGGGGGCCGGCCACCCTCTCTCTTTCCCCCCCTCCGCGAATCCTATTCCAACTAGGATTGGGGGGAATCCTACTCCCAGAGGGAGTAGGACTCTCCTGGCGTGCCTCTCCTAGGCCGGCCTCACCCCCCCTTGATCCTTTATATACTGAGATAGGGGAACCCCAGAGACACACAAGTTGATCCACGTGATCTTATTCTTAGCCGTGTGCGGCGCCCCCAGCCACCATAGTCCTCGATAATATTGTAGCGGTGCTTAGGCGAAGCCCTGCGACAGTAGTACATCAAGATCATCACCACGCCGTCGTGCTGACGGAACTCTTCCCCGACACTTTGCTGGATCGGAGTCCGGGGATCGTCATCGAGCTGAACATGTGCTAAAACTCGGAGGTGCCATAGTTTCAGTGCTTGATCGGTCGGGCCGTGAAGACATACGACTACATCAACCAAACGCTTCCGTTGTCGATCTACAAGGGTACGTAGATCACACTCTCCCCTCGTTGCTATGCATCACCATGATCTTGCGTGTGCGTAGGGATTTTTTTGAAATTACTACGTTCCCCATCAGTGGCATCCGAGCCTAGGTTTTATATGTTGATGTTATATGCACGAGTAGAACACAAGTGAGTTGTGGGTGATATAAGTCATACTGCTTACCAGCATGTCATACTTTGGTTCGGCGGTATTGTTGGACGAAGCGGCCTGGACCGACATTACGCGTACGCTTACGCGAGACCGGTTCTCCCGACGTGCTTTGCACAAAGGTGGCTAGCGGGTGACAGTTTCTCCAACTTTAGTTGAACCGAGTGTGGCTACGCCCGGTCCTTGCGAAGGTTAAAACAACACCAACTTGACAAACTATCGTTGTGGTTTTGATGCGTAGGTAAGATTGGTTCTTGCTTAAGCCCGTAGCAGCCACGTAAAACTTGCAACAACAAAGTAGAGGACGTCTAAGTTGTTTTTGCAGGGCATGTTGTGATGTGATATGGTCAAAACGTGATGAGATATAAGTTGTTGTATGAGATGATCATGTTTTGTTAAAGTTATTGGCAACTGGCAAAAGCCTTATGGTTGTCTCTTTATTGCATAAGATGCAAGCGCCAAATAATTGCTTTACTTTATCGCTATGCGATAGCAATAGTTGCAAGAGCAATAGTTGGCGAGACGACCATGTGACGACACATTGATATAGATCAAGATGATGGAGATCATGGTGTCATGCCGGTGACGATAGATATCATGACAGTACTTTGGAGATGGAGATCAAAGGCACTAGATGATGATGGCCATATCATGTCACATATTTTGATTGCATATGATGTTTATCTTTTATACATCTTATTTTGCTTAGTTTGACGGTAGCATTTTAAGATGATCTCTCACTAATTATCAAGAAGTGTTCTCCCTGAATATGCACCATTGCGAAAGTTCTTCGTGCTGAGACACCACGTGATGATCGGGTGTGATAGGCTCTACGTTCAAATACAACGGGTGCAAAACAGTTGCACACACGGAATACTCAGGTTATACTTGACGAGCCAAGCATATACAGATGTGGCCTCGGAACACGGAGAAAAGGTCGAGCATGAATCATATAGCAGATATGATCAACATAGCGATGTTCACCAATGAAACTACTCCATCTCACGTGATGATCGGACATGGTTTAGTTGATTTGGATCACGTAATCACTTAGAGGATTAGAGGGATGTCTATCTAAGTGGGAGTTCTTAAGTAATATGATTAATTGAACTTAAATTTATCATGAACTTAGTCCTGGTAGTATTTTGCAAATTATGTTGTAGATCAATAGCTCGCGTTGTTGCTTCCCTGTGTTTATTTTGATATGTTCCTAGAGAAAATTGTGTTGAAAGATGTTAGTAGCAAAGATGCGGATTGGATCCGTGATCTGAGGTTTATCCTCATTGCTGCACAGAAGAATTATGTCCTTGATGCACCGCTAGGTGACAGACCTTTTGCAGGAGCAGATGCAGACATTATGAACGTTTGGCTAGCTCAATATGATGACTACTTGACAGTTTAGTGCACCATGCTTAATGGCTTAGAATCGGGACTTCAAAGACGTTTTGAACGTCATGGACCATATGAGATGTTCCAGGAGTTGAAGTTAATATTTCAAGCAAATACCCGAGTTGAGAAATATGAAGTCTCCAACAAGTTCTATAGCTAAAAGATGGAGGAGAATCGCTCAACTAGTGAGCATGTGCCCAGATTGTCTGAGTACTACAATCGCTTGAATCAAGTGGGAGTTAATCTTCCAGATAAGATAGTGATTGACAGAATTCTCTAGTCACCATCACCAAGTTAGTAGAACTTCGTGATGAACTATGATATGCAAGGGATAACGGAAACGATTCCCAAGCTCTTCGTAATGCGGAAATTGACGAAGGTAGAAATCGAGAAAAAACATCAAGTGTTGATGGTAGACAAGACCACTAGTTTCAAGAAAAGGGCAGAGGGAAGAAGGGGAACTTCAAAAAGAACAGCAAGCAAGTTGCTGCTCAAGTGAAGAAGCCCAAGTCTGATCCTAAGCCTGAGACTAAGTGCTTCTACTGCAAAGGGACTGGTCACTGGAAGCGGAACTACCCCAAGTGATTGGCAGATAAGAAGGATGGCAAAGTGAACATAAGTATATTTGATATACATGTTATTGATGTGTACTTTACTAGTGTTTATAGCAACCCCTCAGTATTTGATACTAGTTCAGTTGCTAAGATTAGTAACTCGAAACGGGAGTTGCAGAATAAACAGAGACTAGTTAAGGGTGAAGTGACGATGTGTGTTGGAAGTGGTTCCAAGATTGATATGATCATCATCGCACACTCCCTATAAATTCGGGATTAGTGTTGAACCTAAATAAGTGTTATTTGGTGTTTACGTTGAGCATGAATATGATTTGATCATGTTTATTGTAATACGGTTATTCATTTAAGTAAGAGAATAAATTGTTGTTCTGTTTACATGAATAAAATCTTATATGGTTACACACCCAATGAAAATAGTTCGTTGGATCTCGATCGTAGTGATACACATAATCATAATATTGAAACCAAAATATGCAAAGTTAATAATGATAGTGCAACTTATTTGTAGCACTGCCGTTTAGGTCATATTGGTGTAAAGCACATGAAGAAACTCCATGCTGATGGGCTTTTGGAATCAATTGATTATGAATCAGTTGATGCTTGCGAACCATGCCTCATGGGCAAGATGACTAAGACTCTGTTCTTCAGAACAATGGAGCGAGCAATAGATTTGTTGGAAGTCATACATACTAATGTATGTGGTCTGATGAATATTGAGGCTCGCGATAGGTATCCTTATTTTCTGATCTTCACAGATGATTTGAGCAGATATGAGTATATCTACTTGATGAAACAAAGGTCTGAAACATTTGAAAAGTTCAAAGAATTTCGGAGTGAAGTGGAGAATCATCATAACAAAAATGAAAGTTTCTACGATATGATCGCAGAAGTAAAATATTTGAGTTACGAGTTTGGTCTTCAATTAAAACAATGTGGAATAGTTTCACAAACTCATGCCACTTGGAACACCACAGCATAATGGTGTGTCCGAATGTCATAACCGTACTTTATTAGATATGGTGCGATCTATGATGTCTCTTACCGATCTACCACTATCATTTTGGGGTTATGCATTAGAGACAGCTGCATTCACATTAAATAGGGCACCATCTAAGTCCGTTGAGATGACACAATCTGAACTGTGGTTTGGCAAGAAACCAAAGTTGTCGTTTCTTAAAGTTTGGGGTTGTGATGCTTATATGAAAAAGTTTCATCCTAATAAGCTCAAACCCAAATCGGAGAAATATGTCTTCATAGGATACCCAAAGGAGACTGTTGGGTACACCTTCTATCACAAATCCGAAGGCAAGAATTTTGTTGCTAAATTCGGAGTTTTTCTAGAGAAGGAGTTTCTCTCGAAAGAAGTGAGTGGGAGGAAAGTAGAACTTGATGAGGTAACTGTACCTGCTCCCTTATTAGAAAGTAGTTCATCACAGAAATCTGTTCCTGTGACTACTACACCAATTAGTGAGGAAGCTAATGATGATGATCATGTAACTTCAGATCAAGTTACTACCAAATCTCGTAGGTAAACCAGAGTGAGATCCACACCAGAGTGGTATGGTAATCCTGTTCTGGAAGTCATGTTACTAGACCATGACGAACTTGCGAACTATGAGGAAGCGATGATGAGCCCAGATTCCGCGAAATGGTTTGAGGCCATGAAATCTGAGATATGATCCATGTATGAGAACAAAGTATGGACTTTGATGGATTTGCCCGATGATCGGCAAGCCATAGAAAATAAATGGATCTTCAAGAGGAAGACGGACGTTGATAGTAGTGTTACTATCTACAAAGCTAGAATTGTCGCAAAAGGTTTTTGACAAAGTTCAAGGTGTTAACTACGATGAGAGTTTCTCACTCGTATCTATTCTTAAGTCTGTCCAAATCATGTTAGCAATTGCCGCATTTTATGAAATCTGGCAAATGGATAAACAAAACTGCATTCCTTAATAGATTTATTAAAGAAGAGTTGTATATGATACAACCAGAAGGTTTTGTCAATCCTAAAGGTGCTAACAAAATATGCAAGCTCCAACGATCCATCTATGGACTGGTGCAAGCATCTTAGAGTTGGAATATACACTTTGATAAGTTGATCAAAGCATATAAGTTTTATACAGACTTGCGGTGAAGCCTGTATTTACAAGAAAGTGAGTGGGAGCACTACATCATTTCTGATAAGTATATGTGTATGACATATTGTTGATCGGAAATAATGTAGAATTATTCTGCAAAGCATAAAGGAGTGTTTGAAAGGAGTTTTTCAAAGAAAGACCTCGGTAAAGCTGCTTACATATTGAGTATCAAGATCTATAGAGATAGATCAAGACGCTTGATAAGTTTTTCAATGAGTACATACCTTGACAAGATTTTGAAGTAGTTCAAAATGGAACAGTCAAAGAAAAAGTTTCTTGCCTGTGTTACAAGGTGTGAAGTTGAGTAAGACTCAAAGCCCGACCACGGCAGAAGATAGAAAGAGAATGAAAGTCATTCCCTATGCCTCAGCCATAGGTTCTATAAAGTATGCCATGCTGTGTACCAGATCTATTGTATACCCTACACTGTGTTAAGCAAGGGAGTACAATAGTGATCTAAGAGTAGATCACTGGACAACGGTCAAAATTATCCTTAGTGGAATAAGGAAATATTTCTCAATTATGGAGGTGACAAAAAGGTTCGTCGTAAAAAGTTACGTCGATGCAAGTTTTGACACAGATCTGGATGACTCTAAGTCTCGATCTAGATACATATTGAAAGTGGGAGCAATAAGCTAGAGTAGCTCCGTGCAGAGCATTGTTGACATAGAAATTCGCAAAATACTTACGGATCTGAATGTGACAGACCCGTTGACTAAAATAATCTCACAAGCAAAACAGGATCACACCTTAGTACTCTTTGGGTGTTAATCACATAGCAATGTGAACTAGATTATTGACTCTAGTAAACCCTTTGGGTGTTTATCACATATCGATGTGAACTATGGGTGTTAATCACATGGTGATGTGAACTATTGCTGTTAAATCACATGGCGATGTGAACTAGATTATTGACTCTAGTGCAAGTGGGAGACTGAAGGAAATATGCCCTAGAGGCAATAATAAAGTTATTATTTATTTCCTTATATCATGATAAATGTTTATTATTCATGCTAGAATTGTATTAATCGGAAACATAATACATGTGTGAATACATAGACAAACAGAGTGTCACTAGTATGCCTCTACTTGACTAGCTCGTTAATCAAAGATGGTTATGTTTCCTAACCATGAACAATGAGTTGTTATCTGATTAACAGGATCACATCATTAAGTGAATGATCTAATTGACATGACCCATTCCATTAGCTTAGCACCCGATCGTTTAGTATGTTGCTATTGCTTTCTTCATGACTTATACATGTTCATATGACTATGAGATTATGCAACTCCCGTTTCCGGAGGAACACTTTGTGTGCTACCAAACGTCACAATGTAACTGGGTGATTATAAAGGAGCTCTACAGGTGTCTCCAAAGGTACATGTTGGGTTGGCGTATTTCGAGATTAGGATTTGTCACTCCGATTGTCGGAGAGGTATCTCTGGGCCCTCTCGGTAATGCACATCACTTAAGCCTTGCAAGCATTGCAACTAATGAGTTAGTTGCGGGATGATGTATTACAGAACGAGTAAAGAGACTTGCCGGTAACGAGATTGAACTAGGTATTGGAATACCGATGATCGAATCTCGGGCAAGTAACATACCAATGACAAAGGGAACAACGTATGTTGTTATGCGGTCTGACCGATAAAGATCTTCGTAGAATATGTAGGAGCCAATATGAGCATCCAGGTTCCGCTATTGGTTATTGACCGGAGACGTGTCTCGGTCATGTCTACATTGTTCTCGAACCCGTAGGGTACGCACGCTTAAGGTTACGATGATAGTTATATTATGAGTTTATGCATTTTGATGTACCGAAGTTTGTTCGGAGTCCCGGATGTGATCACGGACATGACAAGGAGTCTCGAAATGGTCGAGACATAAAGATTGATATATTGGAAGCCTATGTTTGGATATCGGAAGTGTTCCGGGTGAAATCGGGATTTTACCGGAGTACCGGGAGGTTACCGGAACCCCCCGGGAGCTATATGGGCCATAGTGGGCCTTAGTGAAAAAGAGAAGGGGCTGCCCAAAGTGGGCCGCGCGCCCCTCCCCTCCCTTGGTCTGAATAGGACAAGGAGAGGGGGCCGGCCACCCTCTCTCTTTTCCCCCCTCCGTGAATCCTATTCCAACTAGGATTGGGGGGAATCCTACTCCCAGAGGGAGTAGGACTCTCCTGGCGCGCCTCTCCTAGGCCGGCCGCACCCCCCCTTGATCCTTTATATACCGAGATAGGGGAACCCCAGAGACACACAAGTTGATCCACGTGATCTTATTCTTAGCCGTGTGCGGCGCCCCCAGCCACCATAGTCCTCGATAATATTGTAGCGGTGCTTAGGCAAAGCCCTGCGACAGTAGTACATCAAGATCGTCACAACGCCGTCGTGCTGACGGAACTCTTCCCCGACACTTTGCTGGATCGGAGTCCGGGGATCGTCATCGAGCTGAACGTGTGCTAAAACTCGGAGGTGCCGTAGTTTCGGTGCTTGATCGGTCGGGCCGTGAAGACATACGACTACATCAACCAAACGCTTCCGTTGTTGATCTACAAGGGTACGTAGATCACACTCTCCCCTTGTTGCTATGCATCACCATGATCTTGCGTGTGCGCAGGATTTTTTTTGAAATTACTACGTTCCCTATCAGTAGAACCGTTGGGAAGACTTGGGGAAAGTCTTGTTGAATTTGCTGTAAAAACAGAAACTTTAGCGCTCACGAGAACTGCCGTCGTTTTTATTTGGAAATTGCTATTTAGTTAATTATTTTTGAAGATGATTAATAGATAAATTTCTCACGTCCATCAATTTATTTTAGAATTTTTGGGGTCCCAGATCTTGCGCTAGCTACAGATTACTACAGACTGTTCTGTTTTTGACAGATTCTGTTTTTCGTGTGTTGATTGCTTATTTTGATGAATCTATGGCTAGTAAATAGTTTATAATCCATAGAGAAGTTGGAATACAGTAGGTTTAACAACAATATAAATAAAGAATTAGTTCATTACAGTACCTTGAAGTGGTCTTTTGTTTTCTTTCGCTAACGGAGCTCACGAGTTTTCTACTTTAAGTTTTGTGTTGCGAAGTTTTCAAGTTTTGGGTAAAGATTTGATGGATTACGGAACAAGGAGTGGCAAGAGCCTAAGCCTGGGGATGCCCATGGCACCCCCAAGATAATCTAAGGACACCTAAAAGCCAAAGCTTGGGGATGCCCCGGAAGGCATCCCCTCTTTCGTCTACTTCTATCGGTAACTTTACTTGGAGCTATATTTTTATTTGCCACATGATATGTGTTTTGCTTGAGCGTCTTTTATGATTTGAGTCTTTGCTTATTAGTTTAACACAATCATCCTTACTGTACACACCTTTGGAGAGAGCCATACATGATTTGTAATTTGATAGAATACTCTATGTGCTTCACTTATATCTTTTGAGCTTTATAGTTTTGCTCTAGTGCTTCACTTATATCTTTTAGAGCATGGTGGTGGATTTGTTTTATAGAAACTATTGTTCTATCATGCTTCACTTAGATTATTTTGTGAGTCTTAATAGCATGGTAATTTGCTTAAAATCCTAATATGCTTGGTATGCAAGATTAATAATAAAACTTTCGTATGAGTGTGTTGAATACTAAGAAAAGTTTGATGCTTGATGATTGTTTTGAGATATGGAGGTAATAATATCAAAGTCATGCTAGTTGAGTAGTTGTGAAATTGAGAAATACTTGTGTTGAGGTTTGCAAGTGCCGTAGCATGCACGTATGGTAAACGTTATGCAACAAATTTGAAGCATGAGGTGTTATTTGATTGTCTTCCTTATGAGTGGCGGTCGGGGACGAGCGATGGTCTTTTCCTACCTATCTATCCCCCTAGGAGCATGCGTGTAGTGCCGAGGTTTTTGATGACTTCTAAATTTTTGCAGTAAGTATATGAGTTCTTTACGACTAATGTTGAGTCCATGGATTATACGCACCTTCCTTCCTTCCACCATTGCTACCCTCTCTAATACCGCGCACTTTTCACCGGTATCATACACCCACCAAATACCTTCCTCAAAACATCCACCATACCTACCTATCATGGCATTTCCATAGCCATTCCGAGATATATTGCCATGCAACTTTCCACCATTCCGTTCATTATGACACGCTCCATCATTGTCATATTGCTAGCATGATCATGTAGTTGACATCGTATTTGTGGCAAAGCCACCGTTCATAATTCTTTCATACATGTCACTCTTGATTCATTGCATATCTCGGTACACCACCAGAGGCATTCATATAGAGTCATATTTTGTTCTAAGAATTGAGTTGTAATTGATGAGTTGTAAGTAAATAAAAGTGTGTTGATCATCATTATTAGAGCATTGTCCCAGTGAGGAAAGGATGATGGAGACTATGATTCCCCCACAAGTCGGGATGAGACTCCGGACGAAAAAAAGAGGCCATAAAAGAAAAGAAAAGAGAAAGGCCCAAATAAATAAATAAAAAAATATGAGAGAAAAAGAGAGAAGGGACAATGTTACTATCCTTTTACCACACTTGTGCTTCAAAGTAGCACCATGATCTTCATGATAGAGAGTCTCTCATTATGTCACTTTCATATACTAGTGGGAATTTTTCATTATAGAACTTGGCTTGTATATTCCAATGATGGGCTTCCTCAAAATGCCCTAGGTCTTCTTGAGCAAGCGAGTTGGATGCACACCCACTTAGTTTCTTTTGAGCTTTCATATACTTATAGCTCTAGTGCATCCGTTGCATGGCAATCCCTACTCACTCACATTGATATCTATTGATGGGAATCTCCATAGCCCGTTGATACGCCTAGTTGATGTGAGACTATCTTCTCCCTTTTTGTCTTCTCCACAACCACCATTCTATTCCACCTATAGTGCTATATCCATGGCTCACGCTCATGTATTGCGTGAAGATCGATTTTTTTTTGAAAATGTCAAAAGTATGAAACAATTGCTTGGCTTGTCATCGGGGTTGTGCATGATGAGAGCATTCTTGTGTGACGAAAATGAAACATGACTAAACTATATGATTTTGTAGGGATGAACTTTCTTTGGCCATGTTATTTTGAGAAGACATAATTGCTTAGTTAGTATGCTTGAAGTATTATCATTTTTATGTCAATATGAACTTTTGTCTTGAATCTTTCAGATCTGAATATTCATACCACAATTAAGAAGAATTACATTAAAATTATGCCAAGTAGCACTCCGCATCAAAAATTCTGTTTTTATCATTTACCTACTCGAGGACGAGCAGGAATTAAGCTTGGGGATGCTTGATACATCTCCAACGTATCTATAATTTTTGATTGCTCCATGCTATATTATCTACCATTTTAGACATTATTGGGCTTTATTATCCACTTTTATATTATTTTTGGGACTAACCTATTAACCGGAGGCCCAGCCCAGAATTGCTGTTTTTTGCCTGTTTTAGGGTTTCGAAGAAAAGGAATATTAAACGGAGTCCAAACGGAATGAAACCTTCGGAAACGTGATTTTCTCATCAGATAAGATCCAGGAGACTTGGACCCTCCGTCAAGGAAGCCACGAGGAGGTCACGAGGGTAGGGGGCGCGCTCCCCCCCTAGGGCGCGCCCCCTGCCTCGTGGGCCCCTCGAAGCTCCACCGACGTACTTCTTCCTCCTATATATATCCACGTACCCCAAATGACCGGGGACGGAGCCAAAAACCTAATTCCACCGCCGCAACTTTCTGTATCCACGAGATCCCATCTTGGGGCCTGTTCCGGAGCTACGCCGGAGGGGGCATCGATCACGGAGGGCTTCTACATCATCATCCAAGGCCCTCCGATGAAGTGTGAGTAGTTTACTCAGTCCTACGGGTCCATAGCTAGTAGCTAGATGGCTTCTTCTCTCTTTTTGGATCTCAATACAATGTTCTCCCCCTCTCTTGTGGAGATCTATTCGATGTAATCTTCTTTTTGCGGTGTGTTTGTTGAGACCGATGAATTGTGGGTTTATGATCCAGTCTATCTATGAATAATATTTGAATCTTCTCTAAATTCTTTTATGTATGATTGGTTATCTTTCCAAGTCTCTTCGAATTATCAGTTTGGTTTGGCCTACTAGATTGGTTCTTCTTGCCATGGGAGAAGTGCTTAGCTTTGGGTTCAATCTTGCGGTGTCCTTTCCCAGTGACAGAAGGGGCAGCAAGGCACATATTGTATTGTTGCCATCGAGGATAACAAGATGGGGTTTTTAATCATATTGCATGAAACTATCCCTCTACATCATGTCATCTTGCTTAAGGCGTTACTCTGTTTTTAACTTAATACTCTAGATGCATGATGGATAGCGGTCGATGAGTGGAGTAATAGTAGTAGATGCATAATCGTTTCGGCCTACTTGTCTCGGACGTGATGCCTATATACATGATCATTCCTAGATATTCTCATAACTATGCTCAATTCTGTCAATTGCTCAACAGTAATTTGTTCACCCACCGTAGAATACTTATGCTCTTGAGAGAAGCCACTAGTGAAACCTATGGCCCCTGGGTCTCTTTCTCATCATATCAATCTCCATCACTTTATTATTGCTTTGCTTTTACTTTATTTACTTTGCATCTCTATACCAAAAATACCAAAAAAAATTATTTATCATCTCTATCAGATCTCACTTTCGTAAGTGACCGTGAAGGGATTGACAACCCCTAAGCGCGTTGGTTGCGTTGAGCTATTGTTTTTGGGTAGGTACGAGGGACTTGAGCGTAGCCTCCTACTGGATTGATACCTTGGTTCTCAAAAACTGAGGGAAATACTTATGCTACTTTGCTGCATCATCCCTTCCTCTTCGGGGAAATCCAACGCAGTGCTCAAGAGGTAGCAGTATGTGGAATTTATTTTGCAGAGCCGGACACGATCCTTGTGTTCAAAATCTTCTATGAAGTATTCGGAGGAGGAACCCGCCTTGCATTGCCGAAGACAATCTGCGCACCGGACTCGTCGTCATTGAAGCCTCGTTCAGGGGCTACTAAGGGAGTCCTGGATTAGGGGGTCCTCGGACGGCCGGACTATATACTTTGGCCGGACTATTGGACTATGAGTATACAATATTGAAGACTTCGTCCCGTGTCCGGGTGGGACTCTCCTTTGCGTGGAAGGCAAGCTTGGCAATTGGGATATGTAGATCTCCTCCCTTGTAACTGTCGCGACCCGACCCGAATGGATCAAGCGCTCTGTGCTCAGGTGTCATCCCTGGATCAGTAATGCTGACACCACACAGTACATCGAAGGATTTATAGCAGAGTGGCAATCACACACTTATTACATCGTTGTCTCAAAGAGAACTTATTACAATAAATATGGCTTAAGGCCATCTAAAACGATAACAGCGGAAGACTCGGAAGATAAATGGGTCCATCAACTCCAACGGCATCACTGAGTATAGAACCACGACCTAAAACACCTTACTCGTCATCTAAAAAGTCTGCAACATGAGAAGTTGCAGCCCGAAAACGGGTCAGCACATGGAATATGCTGGCAATGTAACACATAGAGAGTAATGGAATGAAACAGCTATACTATATGCATATATGGCTGGTGGAAAGCTCTATGGTTACAGTTTTGCGTAAAGCCAGTTTTTCCCTACTGCAAAGGAATAAATTTATTTAACTATCATGGTGGTTGTTAAACATCGAGAATGGTTGACAGCATTCCGATCCCAATTAAGTGAACAATTAAAACCCAACAACATTAATTAGAAGTAACATGTTGAGATTCACATGATATTCAAGTACTAGATACTCAAGTTGTCCATAACCGGGGACACGGCTAATCATGATTAGTTTGTACACTCTGCAGAGGTTTGCGCACTTTTCCCCACAAGACTCGATCGCCTCCGTTTGGTTTCTCGCACTACATGGTGTTTGAGAAGACGGATGACCGAGACACAGTCTTTCAGAAGCGCTAGCACCTTACATGTGGGGTAGACCGTACCACCTACAACCCCTACATCTGCTAGTCCACCCGTAAGAGTTCGCACAACTTAGTCAACTATGCCAGAGCCCATAATGGCTTGTGGCTGCACACGGAAGTTTCTAGCATGAAAGATCTTATGATCCCTTTGAGCCTGGGTGGCGGTCCGAAAAAAAACAGGCAAGTCCTGATAGACATCAGGTGCCTCAATCCACCCAGATGTGTGTTTAAGTTGCCACCTTAGATAAACCATTAAAATTATCAACTCACATCTGTCATGGATATCACTCACCCAATCCACGTCTACTAGCATAGCATGGCATAATAAGCAAACGTAGAAGTAACTCCCAAAGGTTTCATAATAATACAGGTGATAGGTACTACCTCATCTACTTCCCATCCCACAATTTAATTAGATCCTAATCATGCAATGTGAGAGGATTGATCTAATGCAATAAAACATGGGTTGTAGAAAAGGTATGATCAAAGTGTTACTTGCCTTGCTGATGATCCGCGAGTCCTAGGGTTTCGAAGTAACAAGCGGCGCAATCCGGGTGATCTATCGCAGACAAACAACAAGCACACAATAAGTACTCATCTAATGCACAGGTAAAACTCGAACAAGAGATCGAACCAGAAAGTTCAACTTAAGAACTCCGGTTGCAAAGAAAGAACGAACCGAACAAAGAAACGGAAAACAAACGGCGGAAGAAAACAACTCGGTTCTAGCAAGTTGAAACTAGGTCAAATTTTACCGGGGCAAAAACTTGTTTAAGTTGATTAGACGGAACGGCGGTTTCGAAACGAAACTCCAGGCGCTTGAATCACCTGATTCCGATAAACGAGCAAGAAGATAAACTAGAACAAAGATCGGATCTGAGATCGCGATCGCGGAATAAATCCGACGAAAAGAAAGAGATGAACGGTTAAACGAACGGGCGTTGTTAACCGGGAAAAAATGGTGATCACGTTCGTTGAGACGAACGGTCCAGCGAACGGTCCAAAGGCAACTAAATTGGAAAAGAAAACGAATCCGATCTAGGGTTTCAGAGAAGAAAACCGAAACGAAAAACCGATCTAGAAAATGAATCAGAGGAGAAGAAAAGAATCGGAACGATTAGAAGAAAACGATCCGAGGAAAAGAGACGCGGGCAACCTCCGGCGAGGTCTCCGGCGAGAGGCTCCGGCGGCATGGGCAATGTGCGGCGGCGGCGCTGGTGTGGGGTGGCGCGGTGTAGGGCGCGGGGTGGGGTGCGGTGGAGGGCATGGGGTTTGGTTTGATGATTTGGAGGGGGGGTGTTGGGGTATTTATATTGGTGAGGGGAGGGGGTTTCTTGGGGTAGGGGACAAGAAATAGAGTAGGAATTGGAAAGAAAAAGAGGAAACGGAGTAGGACTAAAGTCCTACTAGGTAACAAAAGCGGCGGCGGCGGCTCCTGCCTCTGGCGCCTGGCGCGCGCGATGGCCTGGCGCGGCCGGCTGCCTGCGCTGGGGAGGCGGTGGCTGGCCTGGGCCTTGGCCCGGCTGGCCTGCTGGATATTTTTTTAAACGGTTCTGCGCAGAAAAACACAGAAAAGAAAATCTAAACGGGCTCCAAAATTTCTAAAGTAAATTTCCCCCGACTCCTAAAAATGAGCCGAACAAAATGAACTTTTCTATGGACCTAAAATGCAATTTTTGAAACATGCATTTTTCCCTATCCAAAAAAAGCAAACAAACTCCGGCAAACAAAATTGATCTATTTATTAAATCTTCATTTTTCCTAAATTTGGGAAAGTCATATTATTCCCTCTCTCATTTTTGATATAGGAAAATAACTGAAGATGAAATAAATAAATCAAATGATCCTCTTTTCAAATTCGAGAAAACTCTCAAATATGAAAATAACGAAATCCCCAACTCTCTCCGAAGGTCCTTGAGTTGCGTGAAATTTCTAGGATCAACCAAAATGCAAGAAAATATGATATGCATGATGATCTAGTGTATAACATTCCAAATTGCAAATTTGGGATGTTACAAACCTACCCCCCTTAAGATGAATCTCGCCCTCGAGATTCGAGTTGGCTAGAAAATAGGTGAGGGTGGTCCTTGAGCAAATCTTCTTCTCTCTCCCAGGTGGCTTCATCCTCTGAGTGGTGGTTCCACTGAACTTTGCAAAACTTGATAACCTTGCTGCGAGTAACTCTGCTGGCATAATCGAGAATCTTGACTGGCTTCTCCTCATATGTCAAGTCATCCTTCAACTGAATCGCTTCAAGCGGCACGGTATCTCTTAGCGGTACCTCCGCCATCTCGGCATGACATTTCTTCAGCTGAGAAACATGGAATACATCATGAACTCCTGACAGTCCCTCTGGTAATTCCAACTTATAAGCGACTTCTCCCATACGTTGCAAGATCTTGTACGGTCCAACGAAACGCGGTGCTAACTTTCCCTTAACTCCAAAGCGCTTAACTCCTCGAAGTGGGGATACTCGGAGATAAACTCTGTCTCCGGTTTCGTAAACTGTCTCCTTGCGCTTAGAATCTGCGTAGCTCTTCTGCCTGGACTGGGCTACCTTGAGCCTATCGCGAATCAACTTAACTTTCCGTTCAGACTCCTTAATCAAATCTGGTCCAAAGAATTGACGGTCTCCAACTTCGTCCCATGACAACGGTGTCCTGCACCTCCTTCCGTATAAAGCTTCGAAAGGTGCCATCTTCAAACTGGTTTGGTAACTGTTGTTATAAGAAAACTCCGCATACGGCAAGTTATCGTCCCAACTAGATCCATAATCTAGTGCACAAGCTCTCAGCATATCTTCCAAAATCTGATTGACTCTCTCGGTCTGTCCATCTGTCTGCGGATGAAAAGCTGTGCTGAACTCTAGTCTGGTTCCTAAAGTTTCATGCAACTGATTCCAAAACTTTGAGGTAAATTGGGTTCCTCTATCTGATACGATACTCCTCGGAACTCCATGCAAACAAATGATCCTAGTCATGTATATCTTTGCCAACTTAGCACTGGTGTAAGTGGTCTTAACTGGAATAAAATGTGCTACCTTTGTCAAACGATCAACTACTACCCATATCGAGTCATAGCCTGCTTTTGTCCTGGGTAGTCCTGTGATAAAATCCATGCCTATCTTATCCCACTTCCATTCGGGTATCGGCAATGGTTGTAACAATCCTGCTGGCTTCTGATGCTCTGCCTTTACTCTCTGACATACGTCACAAACTGCTACATATGCTGCAATATCCTTCTTCATTCCGGTCCACCAGAATGTTTCCTTCAAATCCAAATACATCTTGGTATTCCCTGGGTGAATCGAATACGGTGAATCATGTGCCTCTTGCAAAATCAACTTCCTGATCTCCGGGTCATTGGGCACATAAACACGGTCCTCAAACCATAAGGTATCGTGCTCATCCTCACGAAATCCCTTTGCTTTTCCTTCGCTCAATTTCTCTTTTATAGCAGCAATCTCCTTGTCAGATTTCTGAGCTTCTCTGATTTTATCCATCAATGTTGACTGAATCTCCAAGGCTGCTACATAGCCTCTCGGAGCTATTTCCAAACATAGCTCACGAAGGTTTTCTGCTAACTCCTTGGGTATTTTCCCCATCATTAGGGTATTGACATGGCTCTTACGGCTCAATGCGTCAGCTACTACATTAGCTTTTCCGGGATGGTAATGCAATCTCATGTCATAATCCTTGATGAGCTCCAACCATCTCCTTTGTCTGAGGTTCAACTCCTTCTGCGTGAAAATGTACTTCAAACTCTTGTGATCCGTGTACACCTCACAATGATTTCCAATGAGGAAATGTCTCCACGTCTTCAATGCATGCACTACGGCTGCTAACTCCAAATCATGCGTGGCATAATTCAACTCATGAGGCTTCAGTTGCCGTGAAGCATACGAAACAACTCTTCCTTCCTGCATAAGCACTGCTCCAAGTCCTCGACGTGAAGCGTCGCAATACACCTCATAATCCTTGGTCTGATCTGGCAAAATCAATACTGGTGAGGTAACCAAACGTTTCTTCAACTCCTGGAAACTAGCCTCACACTCCTCAGTCCATTTGAACTTAGTATCCTTCTTCAACAACTCCGTCATAGGCTTTGCAATCTTTGAAAAGTTCTCAATGAATCTCCGGTAGTATCCTGCGAGTCCAAGAAAACTCCGGATCTCTCCAACTGTTGTTGGTGCTTCCCATTCGGTTACGGTCTCAACCTTTGTGGGGTCAACTGCTATACCTTCTCCGGATATAACGTGTCCGAGGAATCCAACTTCCTTCAACCAAAACTCACATTTGCTGAATTTGGCGTATAACTGATGTTCCCTTAGTTTCTCCAAAACCAAACGCAAATGTTCCTTATGCTCCTCTTCATTCTTTGAATAAACCAGGATGTCATCAATGAACACTACGACGAACTTATCCAAAAACTCCATAAACACTTTGTTCATCAGGTTCATAAAATAGGCAGGTGCGTTAGTCAATCCAAATGACATAACGGTATACTCATACAGTCCATATCTTGTGGTGAATGCTGTCTTAGGTATGTCCTGCTCTCGAATCTTCAACTGATGGTACCCTGATCGCAAATCGATCTTGGAAAACACTTTAGCTCCTTGCAAACGATCAAACAGATCATTGATCATTGGCAGTGGGTACTTGTTCTTGATGGTTACTTCATTCAATCCCCGATAATCTACAACCATCCTTAATGATCCATCCTTCTTTTCCACTAGAAGTACGGGTGATCCCCAAGGCGAAGAACTTGGGCGAATGTAACCTTTATCCAATAATTCCTCAATCTGTTTCTTAATTTCCACCAAATCCTTTGCTGGCATCTGGTACGGTCGCTTCGATATTGGGCCTGTACCTGGTAATAACTCAATCAAAAACTCAATGTCTCTATCCGGTGGCATGCCTGGTAATTCCTCAGGAAATACATCAGGAAAATCCTTTACCACTGGTACTTTTTCTTGCACAACTCCCGTTAGGCAGTTTACTTGTGTCCAGTTTGGTACATGCCGGGATACATACTTGATCCTTCTCCCTTCGGGTGTGGTAAGCAAAATTGACTTACTAGCACACTCAATATTCCCTTCATACTTTGATAACCAATCCATGCCTAATATCACATCCAATCCTTGAGATTCCAATACTATTAGGTCTGAGGGAAACACATAGTTACCAATCCTTAATGGTAACCGATCACACCATCGTCTAGCCATAAACTCCGCTCCTGGTGAGCTTACTAACATGGGTGACCTAAGGGCTTGGGTTGACAGGTTATACTTATCCACAAATCCCCTTGATATGTATGAATGCGATGCACCAGTGTCAAAAAGAACGAGCGCGGTAAATGACTTAACCAAAAACTTACCGATTACTGCATCAGGCTGATCTTCAACCTCCTCCACATTAACGTGGTTCACCTGTCCTCTATTGAAAGGGTTCGGCTTCTTTCCAGAGCTTCCATTGCCATTTCCATTCTGGCCTTCGGGACATTCATTGGCATAATGTCCGGTCTTGGAACACTTGAAACAGGTGACTTGACTCAGGTCTCTCTTGGTTGGGGTTGATGGGGTGGTCCGGTTCTGGCCGTTGCTTCCTCCATTCCCATTACCATTCTTGTGGCCATTATGGTTGTGCGAGCTACCTCCTCCATGGGTGTGCTGAAACTGAAATCCCGGTTTAGGGGTAAAACGGGGCTTCTGCTGGGCTCCAGAGTTATACTTCCCCTGTCCATACTTCCTCTTGCGGTTCTCAATCTGCTGTTGCTTCCCTTTAATCATGATGGCACGATCTACCAACTCCTGGTAGTTGTTGAAACTTGCTACCATCAACTGCATGCTTAGATCATCATTCAATCCTTCCAGAAACTTCTCCTGCTTAGCTGCATCCATAGCAACGTCATCTGGAGCATAACGTGCTAACTTGCTGAAGTCGTCAACGTACTGGCCAACTGTCCTTCCTCCTTGGCGTAAGTTACGAAACTCACGCTTCTTTATGGCCATAGCTCCTGCTGAAACATGGGCAGTGCAGAAAGCTTGCTGAAACTGATCCCATGTGATAGTGTCAACTGGGTAAGTGGCTGTGAAATTCTCCCACCATGCTGCCGCGGGTCCGTCAAGCTGGTGAGCGGCAAACTTCACTTTCTCACCATCCGTGCATCCTGCAGTGGTCAACTCCCTTCCTATCTTGCGGAGCCAATCGTCTGCTACTATCGGCTCGGTGCTACTAGAAAACACCGGCGGATTCAGCCTAAGAAAACGGGCTAAGTGGTCAACAGGTGGTGGTGGTGGTGGGTTGTTGTTCTGCTGGTTCTGGACTAACATCTGCATCAATTGATTCTGTTGCTGGATCAACTGAGTAAGCTCCGGTGGGAATCCATTGTCACGTCTCGGAGGCATCTGAGGGTTTAGAAGAGACGAGAATTAAGAATAGAGTGAGGTCTAAAGGAAAACACTACCCATATGCACATGAGCAAATGCACACAAAATCACTTCAATCAATCAAACAAGGGCTTACAAACAGTCTAACTATCGCAAAAGTGCTCGAACTACTGTGTTTACATGGGGGAATACTACTACTATCTGGTGGTCATCTAGAAATTTGAACCGGTGGAAGACTCCATGATATCTGCTCCAGCTTCGTCTTCAAAGTCGGGTTCACTTGGATCCGAATCGGTGTCGTCGATGATGATGTAGTTGTCCGAACATGCGACGTACTCGTCTTCCTCCTGGGATGCTAACTTCCTCTTGAGTTCTTCAATCTCCTGCTTAAGATTGCCATTGTGCCTTGCTAGAGCTACGATCTCGTCCATGTAGTCCTTGCGGGTAGACTTCAGTTCTCCTTCTAGCTCGATGATCCTTGCCTTCGCATTCTTCAGCTCTATCATATCATTGCACATCTGGTTCTCGTGGCGTCGAATGTGCTGGTTTAACTCCTGGATGAATGATGCAATGGATCTATCCTTCTTGGTGCTGACTAACTCCCATTGTTCATCTCGGCGTCCGCAAATCTAGTAGATAGTGTCCTTGAGGTCTTCTTGATAAACTTCTCCAATGCGTCCTATGGTGATATGAGCTGCCATGCTCCTTCACAGACTCCAGGTTGGTGCATTGAAAACACTATCTATGGGTTTCGTGATTGGCGTGAATGTTCTCCCCGGAACGTGAGCTTGAATCTTCCAGCGCTCCTCTTCAGGCAGAGTGGTGTTGAAGGTTCCCGTGAAGCTTGGTAATCCAATGTTCAGGTACTTGGTGACTTCCTTCAGGTGGAATCCAAATGGTGTGCCTTCATCCGGTTGGGCGTACTTAATCTTCGCGTTCGTCGTCCTAGAAGAGTAGAAAAGATGAGGACTTAGAAAATGAGAAGAGAATGGTGATCTATGGCTTTAACTTAGTGGTCATGTCCTACAGTCAGCGTGTGCTCTGATACCATTCTCTGTCGCGACCCGACCCGAATGGATCAAGTGCTCTGTGCTCAGGTGTCATCCCTGGATCAGTAATGCTGACACCACACAGTACATCGAAGGATTTATAGCAGAGTGGCAATCACACACTTATTACATCGTTGTCTCAAAAGAGAACTTATTACAATAAATATGGCTTAAGGCCATCTAAAACGATAACAGCGGAAGACTCGGAAGATAAATGGGTCCATCAACTCCAACGGCATCACTGAGTATAGAACCACGACCTAGAACACCTTACTCGTCGTCTGAAAAGTCTGCAACATGAGAAGTTGCAGCCCGAAAACGGGTCAGCACATGGAATATGCTGGCAATGTAACACATAGAGAGTAATGGAATGAAACAGCTATACTATATGCATATATGGCTGGTGGAAAGCTCTATGGTTACAGTTTTGCATAAAGCCAGTTTTTCCCTACTGCAAAGGAATAAATTTATTTAACTATCATGGTGGTTGTTAAACATCGAGAATGGTTGACAGCATTCCGATCCCAATTAAGTGAACAATTAAAACCCAACAATATTAATTAGAAGTAACATGTTGAGATTCACATGATATTCAAGTACTAGATACTCAAGTTGTCCTTAACCGGGGACACGGCTAATCATGATTAGTTTGTACAATCTGCAGAGGTTTGCGCACTTTTCCCCACAAGACTCGATCGCCTCCGTTTGGTTTCTCGCACTACATGGTGTTTGAGAAGACGGATGACCGAGACACAGTCTTTCAGAAGCGCTAGCACCTTACATGTGGGGTAGACCGTACCACCTACAACCCCTACATCTGCTAGTCCACCCCGTAAGAGTTCGCACAACTTAGTCAACTATGCCAGAGCCCATAATGGCTTGTGGCTGCACACGGAAGTTTCTAGCATGAAAGATCTTATGATCCCTTTGAGCCTGGGTGGCGGTCCGAAAAAAACAGGCAAGTCCTGATAGACATCAGGTGCCTCAATCCACCCAGATGTGTGTTTAAGTTGCCACCTTAGATAAACCATTAAAATTATCAACTCACATCTGTCATGGATATCACTCACCCAATCCACGTCTACTAGCATAGCATGGCATAATAAGTAAACGTAGAAGTAACTCCCAAAGGTTTCATAATAATAATACAGGTGATAGGTACTACCTCATCTACTTCCCATCCCACAATTTAATTAGATCCTAATCATGCAATGTGAGAGGATTGATCTAATGCAATAAAACATGGGTTGTAGAAAAGGTATGATCAAAGTGTTACTTGCCTTGCTGATGATCCGCGAGTCCTAGGGTTTCGAAGTAACAGGCGGCGCAATCCGGGTGATCTATCGCAGACAAACAACAAGCACACAATAAGTACTCATCTAATGCACAGGTAAAACTCGAACAAGAGATCAAACCAAAAAGTTCAACTTAAGAACTCCGGTTGCAAAGAAAGAACGAACCGAACAAAGAAACGGAAAACAAACGGCGGAAGAAAACAACTCGGTTCTAGCAAGTTGAAACTAGGTCAAATTTTACCGGGGCAAAAACTTGTTTAAGTTGATTAGACGGAACGGCGGTTTCGAAACGAAACTCCAGGCGCTTGAATCACCTGATTCCGATAAATGAGCGAGAAGATAAACTAGAACGAAGATCGGATCTGAGATCGCGATCGCGGAATAAATCCGACGAAAAGAAAGAGATGAACGGTTAAACGAACGGGCGTCGTTAACCGGGAAAAATCGGTGATCACGTTCGTTGAGACAAATGGTCCAGCGAACGGTCCAAAGGCAACTAAATCGGAAAAGAAAACGAATCCGGTCTAGGGTTTTGGAGAAGAAAACCGAAACGAAAAACCGATCTAGAAAACGAATCAGAGGAGAAGAAAAGAATCGGAACGATTAGAAGAAAATGATCCGAGGAAAAGAGACGCGGGCAACCTCCGGCGAGAGGCTCTGGCGACGTGGGCAAGGTGTGGCGGCGGCGCTGGTGTGGGGTGGCGCGGTGTAGGGCGCGGGGTGGGGTGCGGTGGAGGGCTTGGGGTTTGGTTTGATGATTTGGAGGGGGGGTGTTGGGGTATTTATGTTAGTGAGGGGAGGGGGTTTCTTGTGGTAGGGGACAAGAAATAAAGTAGGAATAGGAAAGAAAAAGAGGAAACGGAGTAGGACTAAAGTCCTACTAGGAAACAAAAGCGGCGGCGGCGGCTCCTGCCTCTGGCGCCTGGCGCGCGCGCGATGGCCTAGCGTGGCCGGCTGCCTGCGCTGGGGAGACGGTGGCTGGCCTGGGCCTTGGCCCGGCTGGCCTGCTGGATTTTTTTAAATGGTTCTGTGCGCAGAAAAACACAGAAAAGAAAATCTAAACGGGCTCCAAAATTTCTAAAGTAAATTTTCCCCGACTCCTAAAAATGAGCCGAACAAAATGAACTTTTCTACGGACCTAAAATGCAATTTTTAGAACATGCATTTTCCCTATCCAAAAAAAGCAAACAAACTCCGGCAAACAAAATTGATCTATTTATTAAATCTTCATTTTTCCTAAATTTGGGAAAGTCATATTATTCCCTCTCTCATTTTTGATATAGGAAAATAATTGAAGATGAAATAAATAAATCAAATGATCATCTTTTCAAATTTGAGAAAACTCTCAAATATGAAAATAACGAAATCCCCAACTCTCTCCGAAGGTCCTTGAGTTGCTGAAATTTCTAGGATCAACCAAAATGCAAGAAAATATGATATGCATGATGATCTAGTGTATAACATTCCAAATTGCAAATTTGGGATGTTACAGTAACCGACTCTGTGTAACCCTAGCCCCCTCCAGTGTCTATATAAACCGGAGGGTTTAGTCCGTAGGACAACAACAATCAAAATCATAGGCTAGCTTCTAGGGTTTAGCCTCTACGATCTCGTGGTAGATCAACTCTTGTAATACTCATATCATAAAGATCAATCAAGCAGGAAGTAGGGTATTACCTCCATCGAGAAGGCCCGAACCTGGGTAAACATTGTGTCCCCCGCCTCCTGTTACCATCAGCCTCAGACACACAGTTCGGGACCCCCTTCCCGAGATCCGCCGGTTTTGACACCGACACTCTACGCGTGACTCAGAGCGTTGGTGTGCTGCTGCTCCATGTCCCGCTCGCAGCGCAGATCAGCGATACGCTGCTCCTCTGCCAGGCGGTCGCATTCCAACAACTCCTCGTACTCCGCATTGCCATCTAGAGACCGATAGAATGCATCCTCCCTCCATCTTCCTTCTGGTGAAAAACCAAACACTAGTTCCGGCGGTGACCGCCTCCAGCGTCGCCTATCGTGAACGGGCGGGGGCATGTCGGACGTGGCGAGAGCGGGGATAAGTGGTGAGTGACATCGGGCCGGTGGGGGCTTATGAGGATAGGGCGAGTTGGGTGATGGTGCCACCGGAGAAGGCTGAGAAACAGTAATTATAGCTGGAAGGTAGGCGAACCAGCGTGTTGCGGGAAACGCGACGGTCATCACGGTCATCGAAATTCAATGCATAAGGAGGCATGGTTTAGTGCGCCAGCTTGCCGTGGAAAACTAGAAAAACTGAAAATATGATTGTGCCATCCCATCTCATCAGTGGTGCATCCCGTCCGTGTTGGGTCGTACGCCGTCATGATGATCAAACGAGTGAACTCGAATCATCCTGTCGCGACCCGACCCGAATGGATCAGGCGCTCTGTGCTCAGGTGTCATCCCTGGATCAGTAATGCTGACACCACACAGTACATCGAAGGATTTATAGCAGAGTGGCAATCACACACTTATTACATCGTTGTCTCAAAGAGAACTTATTACAATGAATATGGCTTAAGGCCATCTAATAGTGATAATAGCGGAAGACTCGGAAGATAAATGGGTCCATCAACTCCAACGACATCACTGAGTATAGAACCACGACCTAAAAGCACCTTACTCGTCGTCTGAAAAGTCTGCAACATGAAAGTTGCAGCCCGGAAACGGGTCAGCACATGGAATATGCTGGCAATGTAACACATAGAGAGTAATGGAATGAAACAGCTATACTACATGCATATATGGCTGGTGGAAAGCTCTATGGTTACAGTTTTGCATAAAGCCAGTTTTTCCCTACTGCAAAGGAATGAATTTATTTAACTATCATGGTGGTTGTTAAACATCGAGAATGGTTGACAGCATTCCGATCCCAATTAAGTAATTAAAACCCAACAACATTAATTAGAAGTAACGTGATGAGATTCACATGATATTCAAGTACTAGATACTCAAGTTGTCCATAACCGGGGACACGGCTAATCATGATTAGTTTATACACTCTGCAGAGGTTTGCGCACTTTTCCCCACATAACTCGATCGCCTCCGTTTGTTTTCTCGCACTACATGGTGTTTGAGAAACGGATGACCGAGACATAGTCTTTCAGAAGCGCTAGCACCTTACATGTGGGGTAGACCGTACCACCTACAACCCCTACATCTGCTAGTCCACCCCATAAGAGTTCGCACAACTTAGTCAACTATGCCAGAGCCCATAGTAGCATGTGGCTGCACACGGAAGTTTCTAGCATGAATTATCTTATGATCCCTTTGAGCCTGGGTGGCGGTCCAAAATAAAACAGGCAAGTCCTGATAGACATCAGGTGCCTCAATCCACCCAGATGTGTGTTTAAGTGGCCACCTTAGATAAACCATTAAAATTATCAACTCACATCTGTCATGGATATCACTCACCCAATCCACGTCTACTAGCATAGCATGGCATAATAAGCAAACGTAGAAGTAACACCCAAAGGTTTCATAATAATACAGGTAATAGGTACTACCTCATCTACTTCCCATCCCACAGTTTAATTAGATCCTAATCATGCAATGTGAGAGGATTGATCTAATGCAATAAAACATGGGTTGTAGAAAAGGTATGATCAAAGTGTTACTTGCCTTGCTGATGATTCGCGAGACCTAGGGTTTCGAAGTAACAAGCGGCACAATCCGGGTGATCTATCGCAGACAAACAACAAGCACACAATAAGTACTCATCTAATGCACAGGTAAAACTCGAACAAGAGAACGAACCAGAGAGTTCAACTTAAGAATTCCGGTTGCAAAGAAAGAACGAACCGAACAAAGAAACGGAAAACAAACGGCGGAAGAAAACAACTCGGTTCTACAAGTTGAAATTAGGTCAAATTTTACTGTAGCAAAGGCTTGTTCAAGTTGATTAGACGGAACGCCGGTTTTGAAACGAAACTCCAGGTGCTTGAATCACCTGATTCCGATAAACGAGCGGGAAGAAAGACTAGAACGAAGATCGGATCTGAGATCACGATCGCGGAATAAATCCGACGAAAAGAAAGAGACGAACGGTTAAGCGAACGGGCGTCATTAACCGGGAATAATCGGTGATCACGTTCGTTGAGACGAACGGTCCAAAAGAAGAACAAAACCGATCTAGGGTTTCGGAAAAGACCGAAACAAAAACCGGAAAAAAAACGGAAAAGAAACAGAATGGTTCTTTTAAGAAAAACCGAACCGAGGCGAGGGGTTGCGCGGCTACCTCCGGCGAGGTTCCGATGAGGGCTCCGGCGGCGGCGGGGCAAGGGCGGCGGCGGCGGCAGCAGCTAGAGGCGACGGCGGCGGCGGCTATAGGGCGGCGGCGGCGGGTGAGGGGCGCGGGGTGGGGCGCGGCTAAGGAGGAGAGGGGCTTGGGATTGATGTGAGGAGAGGGGGGGGGGTTGGGGTGTATTTATATAGGTGGGGGGATTACTTGGGGTAGGGGGCAAGCAAAAGAGGGAAAACAAAACAAGGAAAGGGGGGGCTAACCGGCCTAGAGTCCCTCTGGGACTCGGCCTAGAGCGAGGGAGGCGGCGGCCTCGCGCTGCGCCTGGCGCGCGCGCTGGCTGGGGAGGTGGCCGGCTGGCCTTGGTCCTTTCTTTTTGACTGGATTTGCGCGCAGAAAAACAAAAGAAAACTAAACTAAACGAACTCCAAAATCTCTAAAGTAAATTTTCCCCGACTCCTACAAATGAGCCAAACAAAATGAACTTTACTCGGGGCCTAGAATGCAATTTTGGAAACAAGCATTTTTCCCTATCCAAATAAAATGCAAATAAAACTCCGGCAAAACCAAAATTTGATTTATTCATTAGATCTTCATTTTTTCCTAATTTTGGGAAAGTCATATTATTCCCTCTCTCATTTTTTGATATTGGAAAAATAATTGAAGATGAAATAAATAAATCAAATGATCCACTTTTCAAAATTTGAGAGAACTCAAATATGAAAATAACAAAATCTCCAACTCTCTCCGTGGGTCCTTGAGTTGCGTGAAATTTCTAGGATTGACCAAAATGCAAGAAAATATGATATGCATGATGATCTAGTGTTTAACATTCCAAATTGCAAATTTGGGATGTTACAAACCTACACCCCTTAAGATGAATCTCGCCCTCGAGATTCGGGTTGGCTAGAAAATAGGTGAGGGTGGTCCTTGAGCAAGTCTTCTTCTCTTTCCTAGGTGGCTTCATCCTCTGAGTGGTGGTTCCACTGAACTTTGCAAAACTTGATAACCTTGCTGCGAGTAACTCTGCTGGCATAATCGAGAATCTTGACTGGCTCCTCCTCATACGTTAAGTCATCCTTCAACCGAATCGCTTCGAGTGGCACGGTATCTCTTAGCGGTACCTCCGCCATCTCGGCGTGACATTTCTTCAGCTGAGAAACATGGAATACATCATGAACTCCTGACAGTCCCTCTGGTAATTCCAATTTATAAGCGACTTCTCCCATACATTGCAAGATCTTATATGGTCCAACGAAACGCGGTGCTAATTTTCCCTTAACTCCAAAGCGCTTAACTCCTCGAAGTGGGGATACTCGAAGATAAACTCTGTCTCTGGTTTTGTAAAATGTCTCCTTGCGTTTAGAATCTGCGTAGCTCTTGTGCCTGGACTGGGCTACCTTGAGCCTATCGCGAATCAACTTAACTTTCCGTTCAGACTTCTTAATCAAATCTGGTCCAAAGAATTGACGGTCTCCAACTTCGTCCCATGACAACGGTGTCCTGCACCTCCTTCCGTATAAAGCTTCGAAAGGTGCCATCTTCAAACTTGTTTGGTAACTGTTGTTATAAGAAAACTCCGCATACGGCAAGTTATCGTCCCAGCTAGATCCATAATCTAGTGCACAAGCTCTCAGCATATCTTCCAAAATCTGATTGACTCTCTCGGTCTGTCCATCTGTCTGCGGATGAAAAGCTATGCTGAACTCTAGTCTGGTTCCTAAAGTTTCATGCAACTGATTCCAAAATTTCGAGGTAAATTGGGTTCCTCTATCTGATACAATACTCCTCGGAACTCCATGCAAACAAATGATTCTAGTCATGTATATCTTCGCCAACTTAGCACTGGTGTAAGTGGTCTTAACTGGAATAAAATGTGCTACCTTCGTCAAACGATCAACTACTACCCATATCGAGTCATAGCCTGCTTTCGTCCTGGGTAGTCCTGTGATAAAATCCATGCCTATCTTATCCCACTTCCATTCGGGTATCGGCAATGGTTGTAACAATCGTGCTGGCTTCTGATGCTCTGCCTTTACTCTCTGTCATACGTCACAAACTGCTACATATGCTGCAATATCCTTCTTCATTCCGGTCCACCAGAATGTTTCCTTCAAATCCAAATACATCTTGGTATTCCCTGGGTGAATCGAGTACGGTGAATCATGTCCCTCTTGCAGAATCAACTTCCTGATCTCCGGGTAATTTGGCACATAAACACGGTCCTCAAACCATAGGGTATCGTGCTCATCCTCACGAAATCCCTTTGCTTTTCCTTCGCTCAATTTCTCTTTTATAGCAGCAATCTCCTTGTCAGATTTCTGAGTTTCTCTGATTTTATCCATCAAAGTTGACTGAATCTCCAATGTTGCTAGATAGCCTCTCTGAACTATTTCCAAACATAGCTCACGAAGGTTTTCTGCTAACTCCTTTGGTACTTCTCTCGTCACTAGGGTGTTGACATGGCTCTTACGGCTCAATGCGTCAGCTACTACATTAGCTTTTCCGGGATGGTAATGCAATCTCATGTCATAATCCTTGATGAGCTCCAACCATCTCCTTTGTCTGAGGTTCAACTCCTTCTGCGTGAAAATGTACTTCAAACTCTTGTGATCCGTGTACACCTCACAATGATTTCCAATGAGGAAATGTGTCCACGTTTTCAATGCATGCAGTACGACTGCTAACTCCAAATCATGCGTGGCATAATTCAACTCATGAGGCTTCAGTTGTCGTGAAGCATACGAAACAACTCTCCCTTCCTGCATAAGCACTACTCCAAGTCCTCGACGTGAAGCGTCGCAATACACCTCATAATCCTTGGTCTGATCTGGCAAAATCAATACTGGTGAGGTAACCAAGCGTTTCTTCAATTCCTGGAAACTAGCCTCACACTCCTCAGTCCAATTGAACTTAGTATCCTTCTTCAACAATTCAGTCATAGGCTTTGCAATCTTTGAAAAGTTCTCAATGAATCTCCGGTAGTATCCTGCGAGTCCAAGAAAACTCCGGATCTCTCCAACTATCATTGGTGATTCCCATTCGGTTACGGTCTCAACCTTAGTGGGGTCAACTACTATACCTTCTCCGGATATAACGTGTCTGAGGAATCCAACTTCCTTCAACCAAAACTCACATTTGCTGAACTTGGCATATAACTGATGTTCCCTTAGTTTCTCCAAAACCAAACGCAAATGTTCCTTATGCTCCTCTTCATTCTTTGAATAAACTAGGATGTCATCAATGAACACTACGACAAACTTATCCGAAAACTCCATAAACACTTTGTTCATCAGGTTCATAAAATAGGCAGGTGCGTTAGTCAATCCAAATAACATAATGGTATACTCATACAGTCCATATCTCGTTGTGAATGCTGTCTTAGGTATGTCCTGCTCCCGAATCTTCAATTGATGGTACCCTGATCGCAAATCGATCTTGGAAAACACTTTAGCTCCTTGCAACCGATCAAACAGATCGTTGATCATTGGCAGTGGGTACTTGTTCTTGATGGTTACTTCATTCAATCCCGATAATCTACTACCATCCTTAATGATCCATCCTTCTTTTCCACTAGAAGTACGGGTGATCCCCAAGGCGAAGAACTTGGGCGAATGTAACCTTTATCCAATAACTCCTTAATCTGATTCTTAATTTCCACCAAATCCTTTGCTGGCATCCGGTACGGTCGCTTCGATATTGGGCCTGTACCTGGCAATAACTCAATCAAAAACTCAATGTCTCTATCCGGTGGCATGCCTGGTAATTCCTCAAGAAATACATCAGGAAAATCCTTTACCACTGGTACTTCTTCTTGCACAACTCCTGTTAGACAGTTTACTTGTGTCCTGTTTGGCACATGCCGGGATACATACTTGATCCTTCTTCCTTCTGGCGTGGTAAGCAAAATTGACTTACTAGCGCAATCGATGTTTCCTCCATACATCAACAACCAATCTATGCCTAATATCACATCCAATCCTTGAGATTCCAATACTATTAGGTCTGAGGGAAACACATAGTTACCAATCCTTAATGGTAACCGCTCACACCATCGTCTAGCCATAAACTCCGCTCCTGGTGAGCTTACTAACATGGGTGACCTAAGGGCTTGGGTTGGCAGGTTATATTTATCCACAAATCCCCTTGATATGTATGAATGCGATGCACCAGTATCAAAAAGAACGAGTGCGGTAAATGACTTAACCAAAAACTTACCGATTACTGCATCAGGTTGATCTTCAACCTCCTCCACATTAACGTGGTTCACCTGTCCTCTATTGAAAGGGTTCGGCTTCTTTCCAGAGCTTCCATTGCCATTTCCATTCTGGCCTTCGGGACATTCATTGGCATAATGTCCGGTCTTGGAACACTTGAAACAGGTGACTTGACTCAGGTCTCTCTTGGTTGGGGTTGATGGGGTGGTCCGGTTCTGGCCGTTGCTTCCTCCATTCCCATTACCATTCTTGTGGCCATTATGGTTGTGCGAGCTACCTCCTCCATGGGTGTGCTGAAACTGAAATCCCGGTTTAGGGGTAAAACGAGGCTTCTACTGGGCTCCAGAGTTATACTTCCCCTGTCCATACTTCCTCTTGCGGTTCTCAATCTGCTGTTGCTTCCCTTTAATCATGATGGCACGATCTACCAACTCCTGGTAGTTGTTGAAACTCGCTACCATCAACTTCATGCTTAGTTCATCATTTAGTCCTTCCAGAAACTTCTCCTGCTTAGCTGCATCCGTAGCAACGTCATCTGGGGCATAACGTGCTAACTTGCTGAAATCGTCAACGTACTGGCCAACTGTCCTTCCTCCTTGGCGTAAGTTGCGAAACTCACGCTTCTTCATGGCCATAGCTCCTGCTGAAACATGGGCAGTGCGGAAAGCTTGCTGAAACTGATCCCATGTGACAGTGTCAACTGGGTAAGTGGCTGTGAAATTTTCCCACCATGCTGCCGCGGGTCCGTCAAGCTGGTGAGCGGCAAACTTCACTTTCTCACCATCCATGCATCCTGTAGTGGTCAACTCCCTTCCTATCTTGCGGAGCCAATCGTCTGCTACTATCGGCTTGGTGCTACTGGAAAACACCGGCGGATTCAGCCTAAGGAAACGGGCTAAGTGGTCAACATGTGGTGGTGGTGGTGGTGGGTTGTTGTTGTTGTTCTGTTGGTTCTGGACTAACATCTGCATCAATTGATTCTGCTGCTGGATCAATTGAGTGAGCTCCGGTGGGAATCCATTGTCACGTCTCGGAGGCATCTGAGGGTTTAGAGAAGACGAGAATTAAGAATAGAGTGAGGTCTAAAGGGAAAACACTACCCCAATGCACATGAGCAAATGCACACAAAATCACTTCATTCAATCAAACAAGGGCTTACAGTCGGCCTAAAACTATCACAAAAGTGCTCGAACTATAATGTTTACATGGGGGAATACTACTACTATCTGGTGGTCATCTAGAAATTTGAACCGGTGGAAGACTCCATGATATCTGCTCCAGCTTCGTCTTCAAAGTTGGGTTCACTTGGATCCGAATCGGTGTCGTCGATGATGATGTAGTTGTCCAGACATGCAACGTACTCGTCTTCCTCCTTGGATGCTAACTTCCTCTTGAGTTCTTCAATCTCCTGCTTAAGATCGCCATTGTGTCTCGCTAGAGCTACGATCTCGTCCATGTAGTCCTTGCGTGTAGACTTCAGTTCTCCTTCTAGCTCGATGATCCTTGCCTTCGCATTCTTCACCTCTATCATATCATTGCACATCTGGTTCTCGTGGCGTCGAATGTGCTGGTTTAACTCCTGGATGAAAGATGCAATGGATCTATCCTTCTTGGCGCTGACTAACTCCCATTGTTCATCTCGGTGTCCGCAAATCTGGTAGATAGTGTCCTTGAGGTCTTCTTGGTAAACTTCTCCAATGTGTCCTATGGTGATATGAGCTGCCATGCTCCTTCCCAGACTCC
Source organism: Triticum aestivum (assembly GCF_018294505.1). Lineage (NCBI taxonomy): Eukaryota > Viridiplantae > Streptophyta > Magnoliopsida > Poales > Poaceae > Triticum > Triticum aestivum. Next base: position 190,008,916 of record NC_057809.1, on the reverse strand, counting down.
AGGTTGGTGCATTGAAAACACTATCTATGGGCTTCGTGATTGGCGCGAATGTTCTTCCCGGAACGTGAGCTTGAATCTTCCAGCGCTCCTCTTCAGGCAGAGTGGCGTTGAAGGTTCCCGTGAAGCTTGGTAATCCAATGTTCAGGTACTTGGTGACTTCCTTCAGGTGAAATCCAAAAGGTGTGCCTTCATCCGGTTGGGCATACTTAATCTTCGCGTTCGTCATCCTAAAAGAGTAGAAAAGATGAGGAGTTAGAAAATGAGAAGAGAATGGTGTTCTATGGCTTTAACTTAGTGGTCGTGTCCTACAGTCAGCGTGTGCTCTGATACCATTCTCTGTCGCGACCCGACCCGAATGGATCAAGCGCTCTGTGCTTAGGTGTCATCCCTGGATCAGTAATGCTGACACCACACAGTACATCGAAGGATTTATAGCAAAGTGGCAATCACACACTTATTACATCGTTGTCTCAAAGAGAACTTATTACAATGAATATGGCTTAAGGCCATCTAATAGTGATAACAGCGGAAGACTCGGAAGATAAATGGGTCCATCAACTCCAACGGCATCACTAAGTATAGAACCACGACCTAAAAGCACCTTACTCGTCGTCTGAAAAGTCTGCAACATGAAAGTTGCAGCCCGAAAACGGGTCAGCACATGGAATATGTTGGCAATGTAACACATAGAGAGTAATGGAATGAAACAGCTATACTACATGCATATATGGCTGGTGGAAAGCTCTATGGTTACAGTTTTGCGTAAAGCCAGTTTTTCCCTACTGCAAAGGAATGAATTTATTTAACTATCATGGTGGTTGTTAAACATCGAGAATGGTTGACAACATTTCGATCCCAATTAAGTAATTAAAACCCAACAACATTAATTAAAAGTAACGTGATGAGATTCACATGATATTCAAGTACTAGATACTCAAGTTGTCCATAACCGGGGACACGGCTAATCATGATTAGTTTATACACTCTGCAGAGGTTTGCGCACTTTTCCCCACATGACTCGATCGCCTCCGTTTGTTTTCTCGCACTACATGGTGTTTGAGAAATGGATGACCGAGACATAGTCTTTCAGAAGCGCTAGCACCTTACATGTGGGGTAGACCGTACCACCTACAACCCCTACATCTACTAGTCCACCCCGTAAGAGTTCGCACAACTTAGTCAACTATGCCAGAGCCCATATTAGCATGTGGCTGCACACAGAAGTTTCTAGCATGAATTATCTTATGATCCCTTTGAGCCTGGGTGGCGGTCCAAAATAAAACAGGCAAGTCCTGATAGACATCAAGTGCCTCAATCCACCTAGATGTGTGTTTAAGTGGCCACCTTAGATAAACCATTAAAAATTATCAACTCACATCTGTCATGGATATCACTCACCCAATCGACGTCTACTAGCATAGCATGGCATAATAAGCAAACGTAGAAGTAACACCCAAAGGTTTCATAATAATACAGGTAATAGGTACTACCTTATCTACTTCCCATCACACAGTTTAATTAGATCCTAATCATGCAATGTGAGAGGATTGATCTAATGCAATAAAACATGGGTTGTAGAAAAGGTATGATCAAAGTGTTCCTTGCCTTGCTGATGATCCGCGAGACCTATGGTTTCGAAGTAACAAGCGGCACAATCCGGGTGATCTATCGCAGACAAACAACAAGCACACAATAAGTACTCATCTAATGCACAGGTAAAACTCGAACAAGAGAACGAAACAGAGAGTTCAACTTAAGAACTCCGGTTGCAAAGAAAGAACGAACCGAACAAAGAAACGGAAAACAAATGGCGGAAGAAAACAACTCGGTTCTAGCAAGTTGAAACTAGGTCTAATTTTACTGTAGCAAAGGCTTGTTCAAGTTGATTAGACGGAACGGCGGTTTTGAAACGAAACTCCAGGCGCTTGAATCACCTGATTCTGATAAACGAGCGGGAAGAAAGACTAGAACGAAGATCGGATCTGAGATCACGATCGCGGAATAAATCCGACGAAAAGAAAGAGATGAACGGTTAAACGAACGGGCGTTAGAAACGGAAAAGAAACGGAACAGTTCTTTTAAGAAAAACCGAACCGAGGCGAGGGGTTGCGCGGCTACCTCCGGTGAGGGTCCGACGAGGGCTCCGGCGGCGGCGGGGCAAGGGCGGCGGCGGCGGCGCTAGGCGGCGGCGGCAGTAGCTAGAGGCGGCGGCGGCGGCTATAGGGCGGCGGCGGCGGGTGAGGGGCGCGGGGTGGGGCGCGGCTAAGGAGGTGAGGGGCTTGGGATTGATGTGAGGAGAGGGGGGGGGTTGGGGTGTATTTATATAGGTGGGGGAATTACTTGGGGTAGGGAGCAAGCAAAAGAGGGAAAACAAAACAAGGAAAGGGGGGGCTAACTGGCCTAGAGTCCCTCTGGGACTCGGCCTAGAGCGAGGGAGGCGGCGGCCTGGCGCTGCGCCTGGCGCGCGCGCTGGCTGGGGAGGCGGCCGGCTAGCTGGGCCTTTGGCCTGGCTGGCCTTGGTCCTTTTTTTGACTGGATTCGCGCGCAGAAAAACAAAAGAAAACTAAACTAAATGAACTCCAAAATCTCTAAAGTAAATTTTCCCCGACTCCTACAAATGAGCCAAACAAAATGAACTTTTTTCGGGGCCTAGAATGCAATTTTGGAAACACGCATTTTTCCCTATCCAAATAAAATGCAAATAAAACTCCGGCAAAACCAAAATTTGATTTATTCATTAGATCTTCATTTTTTCCTAACTTTGGGAAAGTCATATTATTCCCTGTCTCATTTTTTGATATTGGAAAAATAATTGAAGATGAAATAAATAAATCAAATGATCCTCTTTTTGAAAATTTGAGAGAACTCAAATATGAAAATAATGAAATCTCCAACTCTCTTCGTGGGTCCTTGAGTTGCGTGAAATTTCTAGGATCAACCAAAATGCAAGAAAATATGATATGCATGATGATCTAGTGTTTAACATTCCAAATTGCAAATTTGGGATGTTACACATCCATATGAGGTACTCCCTCCGTGTAAAAAATGATTTCACCACTCATCATCTACCTTGGTTGGTGATATTTTTGAATTAAGCCCTGCAAAACGGAAAGGAGGTAGTACATGCGTGATCCGCTATTTATTCGTGTAGGATCGAGTAGGTCATTTTTTGAATTGAGCCCTGCAAACCGGAAAGGAGGTTGTACGTGCGTGATCTGCTATTTATCTGTGTAGGATCGAGTAGGTCGGATAGTGTACGTGTTTGATTGAGTAGGTCAGATGGTGTACGTGTAGGATCACATTAGTTGATGAACGTTTGCTGGGAGATAAGGCATTTGCGAACGTTTTGCAGGCAGTTTCTTCAGATCCGCATGGCATTTTCTTCAGAGCAGCTTGTCAGTTTCTTCAGAGGTAGGCATTTTTATTCAAAAAACTGCCACTTCGGATCTTGCGTCGCAACTAAAACTGCCAGGAGCGCATTAGTAGGCTAGCTAGTGCTCGATCAGTAACTTGTAAACACTGAGTGAACAAAAATAAGGAACTGTTAGTAACTTGTAAGCACTGAGAACACAGAAACAAGGATCATGTTATGCACAACAGTAAGAGCCGATCCGTTCAAAATGTTCACATGAGACTCACATGCCTGGCATTGTAATATGTTCACATTAGTAGCCCAAATTCAAAACCAAATACTACGATTCCCATACATAAGATCAACATGTTAATGCATCTCAATGATTCACAGATCATATACAAATATGTAGCTCCAAAAGCAAAGATCTAGAAAAAACATTTGTTCTTCCTACTGACATGGATGCTTCTCTTGGCCAACATTCAGTACAGAGTGAAAGACAAATTTGTTTGTGATGTCTACAATTCCTCTTGCAAACGTAAGTGGTTTCACCAACAACTGGAACCATGAGAATGAATCACACATGATGGAGGAACATCCACTGCAATATGATTTGGTCTTCTCTTGATCACATGGTGAGACTATTTTTGGAATACAAACTTTCACTTAGGAAAAATGATGCCCATTGTATAATCAGACCAAAGCAATGAAGCACCTAGTGTTGGTCAATAAACAGTACAATACTACTTTTCTACAGTTCATGAAGTGACTATCCAATCTTTCTGTGTCTATTTTCAAATGGAACTGCATGCAGTGACTATACTATTCTCTTGTGCAGTTCAACCAAAATTGCGGTCACTTTGTTTGTTTGCCAAATAGCAACGGGCAGACATCTCTGTCTGCACAAATATCAAGCAGCTAGTAAACATATACCCCACCTTGTATTTTCGGTTTAAACACGTCTCTTTCGCTTAGCATCTGTCATGTTTTGCACTGGACAATTTGATACCGTCATGTTTTGCCCTGAACAATTTCATACTGAATTGATTTACTAGTTCAGTGCAGAAATATAGTGCCTATTCTTCATCAGACCAAGGATATCCATGTTCGCAGTGATGGAAGAGGTGAAATCGATACAACCGAAATTGAGCATCCAATCAATGAATCATGTCCTGCACCTCCAATGTAGGTCCACCCTGCCAATAAATTCACATGCAAACCACTAGTATTACTATCTAATGACAGTACAAAAAGAGTATCAAGATAGTAGCAAACCATGTACCTTCGTAATGAACAACTCATAGTGCCACCAATTGGATATAAAGGTTTGGAAGAAAACATGTCCTAATGTTGAACCATTTGGACTTTTTGTGCAATTCCACTAAAATCGAGCATCCCTATTTGCATAGATATTGAAAGTGTGATTACTATAAAAGTGGCACTAGTTGAAGCATAGACTCGGAAATATAAGCATTCCAATTTCTTAATGGGAAAAGGTAGCAAGACTATTTCTAACCACCTATTTGAAGGAATAAATAAGGCAACAACGGCTGATGTCAGGAAGGCATACATAGTTTTTTCTGAAAAAACCGAACAATTCCCGACCTTTCCTCTTCTTTTAAGCATATGTTGTGCACTTCAACTAAAATAAAATGCCATCACCGCCTTGACAATTCAGTCACACTGTACAAAAGGAAATGACGTAACATTACATCATGATGTCAGGTATGTAGTCGACAGACATTAGATACAAACATACGGACCTCCTTTGATAACATAATGAACATTAATTTTAACAAAGGTGTGACTAGTTTTACCGGGATAAGAGCATCTCCAATGGCATGTGTATATTTGGATGTCTATATATTCGTATACACAATGGTCTAAAAAGATTCCCTTATATACATGTCTAGTTTCGCATCAGAACGTCTATATACAGGGACCATGACAGGTGGGCCATCGCTGGGGAGAGGAAGAAATCATGACTGCAGCTGAGTTTAGACGACGCCTTCACAATGTCCAGGCGTGGACATTGTCGAGGTCAATTTAGAGGATGTGTATATTTGGACGACCATATAGACAAGCTGTTGGACGCCTGTTTGGGGCTCGCGTCATGGAAAACGAGTATAGACATCCATATAGACAAGCTATTGGAGATGCTCTAATTTGAGTGAACTCTACACCCTCTGTTCCTTAATATAAGACATTTTCGCGGTTCAGTTTGAAGTACCCAAACATCTAGTATTTAGAAAAACAGGTAGTGGTTTTCTTGAGCACATATCTAGGAAAGCTTGCCACACTTTATATATTTCCATACACTAATGAAACACCATTCTAATAGTACAAATATACGCTAATCCAGTGGCTAGTGCAACAGTAGAGTAGTTATTTTATTACAGGGTACAGTACAATGGTTTTACTGAACAGATTTCCATAAGCTCTAGCACTGGAAGATTTCTATAAGAACGAACAATACAAAATGTAAAGGTAACAAGTTTCAACATTGGTATACTAGCTGTGCAAGAGCATTAAACCAAATACAAAAGTCTGAAGGTAACTAGCATTATTAACTAATGACAACATAAAAAAATTGTGGCACCTCGTACGATGTACCTCCACGGACGCATAGAGTGGAGAGGGAGGTATGGTTGCCCAGAGCAACAAATATCCAGGCAACATATGTGGATTATGTCCCATTTTTGTTCTCTTTGGCCACCTTTTTACTATGTGAGGACAACAAACTGATCGACCTGGTCATTCTCTATTGTGTGGTCATGCCTTTCTACCCTTCTTCAACCAAGAGACATGGGACTCATTCCTTAGCTACTGATTTTCCCCTTATCAACCTAGATGCGGGTTCGATGCCTAGTCTCTTGGACAGTACAGTCTCCCTTCCTTTCCTTATTCAACCTAGACATGGATTAGTCTACATGAAGTAGGGTTTCCTTTAATAGTGCAAGTTAAGGTTTTCGTCTGCGTGACCAGCAGAGCAGAGGATGGCAATTTGGGAAGATGGTGGAGTGGAAAAAGATGCACATGCAGCGACGTGGCAGATGGGGCAATAGAACAAGGGTATGGCTCGAAAAGGGGTAGCATACTTAAGGGTCGGCGGGAAGTGGCTTCTCTCATGGTCGTCGTCCTCTGCACACACTATGCCAGCGATCTTGGGGACGGAGGCCATCCCGCGCGGGCGCTAGGTCTGAGAGGACGGCCTTGCCGTCAGTGCGTGACCTCGCTCACCGACGATGAGTGCGTCAACGCTGCACGTCCTTTTCTTCCTCGGCGGATCCATGACTACCGATGAGGAGGGAGAGAGGGGCCATCTTTTTTAGATCTGGAGAGAGGGTGATAGTGTGAGAAGCAAGTGGGTATCCCTTAGCAAGAAAGCGCTGAAGCTCCAACCTATATATCTTTTTATACTACTAGTACTAGAGGTGGAGTAGTGGTAGAGTAGTTTATATTTTCTCTGCGTACAGTAGCAGTTAGTCGTGCTTCAAAACTGAACGACACGCAATTAAAAAATAAAGGTCGATAACTAATGCGGCACCTCGGGCCAACGCAGCCAGATCGCATTTTGCACAAGAAATTACACACCATGTTTCGTTGACATGTGGTCCCGTTCCAACATGTTAGTGAGACGACGGCGAGTCCTTTTGTATAATTTCCGAACGGACGTCTATGTAGGCCGGGGCGCCTCTTCTTGTACCGTGGCAACCGTCCACCGACTCTTAGCCTTTCCGTCTTGATTTGGAACTGCTGTCGCACGCTCGTCCTCCCTCCTCCATTTGCCTTCACCCTTCCTTCTGCCATTGTTCGATCGTCTTCTCCATGGAGGGAACAGGACGGAAACGACCCTGTTATTCTTGCCCCAACCTGGATGATGACGTGGTGGAGGAACTCATTGATCGATGCGACGTCATCACCTCGGCTAGCATGGCAGGTTAATTCAAGACCATTCTCGGCTCAACTAAGAACATCATTACAACGAACCCAAGGGTCCACGAGTGGTTTGATCTCCCATATCTTCCGTGACCTTGCTCACTGGCGCACGGACGATGGAGGCCTCGCCTTGTGCAAGTTGATGCCGCTTGATAATGATACGTGTGATGTTAAGATGCCATCGCTTGAGGGTATGGCTTGGGCAGGCACAAATGGAGATTGGGTTGTTTATATTGGGTACAACTGCGAGTGGGAACTTGTGAATGTGTACACTTGTCACCGGGTTCCACTTCCAAAAATCTCAGACTGCCCAGAGGTTGAGCACACCGGTATTCTACGTACATTCAACTATGATCATGGTGACTGTTGTCTACAGAAGATAGCAATTTGTCGAGTTCCCAACCGCTCTTGGGGTTATAGGAATGCTTGTGTTGTCGCTATCTTCGACAAGCTTGTTGCCGTCCTTCATAGTTCGACTCGATGGATATTGCTCAAAAATCAGTTTCTATACACGATGAGTACTGTGATGCAATTCAATACGAGGGTCTTGTGTTTGCTGCCACCACCCGTGGCACTGTTTTTGCATGGAATCCTTGTGCTTCCGGTACGTTTGTCTTCCACCGTAATTATAATTGTTTCATCCACATGCATGCGGGTTAGCTAGTTCCCTTTACTAATTAACCTTCTTGTGTTTCCAAGGTCATGTGAACATCCCACCACCTATATTTGAAAAAAAATTATTACCAAGGGGGAGATGACAATGATGATGATCACGAGCATGGGGAACCATATACTCAGTGGCACCTAGCAACTTATTCCGATGGATCACCTCTTCTTGTCTGTATACAGGGCACTGCTGATGTTACTAAGGAAGCAGGTGTTGTCTCCCATGGTCGCACTCTCCGGACCTACTCCAACATCGGTTGCAGGGTATTTGAGATGGATACTACTGTGCTAGCGCCAACACCTGCTCCCTGGTTTAGTATTGTTACTCTTGGAGGAAACTTGCTCTTCCTTGGACAAAACTATCCAATGATGGTGAAAGACGATCCAACTGCTATTGACACAATGTTACTACCATTTATGGGAAGCAACTGTATCTATATACCTCGGACATTAATTGCTATGGTTCCCTACCGTGGCTGTCACAATATGCGTCCTAACATAGGCCACTTCAGCCTGGATGGTCAGTCCTGCGTTGGTCTTGAGATTGATAGTAGCTGCCCCTTCCCAGAGAATCACTTCTGGTTCAAAGCAAGTATTTCCAATGCCGAGGATTGGTTGAGATGAAGTTCATTTCATTGCTTGTTATTTGTTGTGTGATGAAAAGTTTAGTATATATAATGTATCCTCGTTGTTGTTGTGGGTTCATGACCATGATATGCCTGTGATAAACTTACTAAATTTATGAATGGCTTTCGAGTCGCTTCTCTGAGTGGGTGTTGTGACAAGGCAAAAATATATATTCAAATACATAATTGTACGTGCATTGCAACAGGTTATCGGATGAGTCCAATCAACAATAGTACGTACTACTATTTGTACTAGCTTCACATGCTTCATGCATCGGGCGGGTGTTTTACTGTAGCTGTGAATCCCACCATCCTAGGTCCTCGGATGAGTCCCGTAGAAATTGCATTCTGATGTTTAGGTTCAAACTTTCAAAACTACTGCACTATCTCTACGTCTACGTATACAAAACAAGTTTTAAACTTGAGACCGACCACCCACCCTCACAAAGAACAGTTTTTAACCTAGCATAGACTCCAGGAAATTTGGCCACAATGTGAGGTGGGCCATATGTTAATGTGTTCGTTGTACGTAACCAGCACCTTGAATCCTTGATATATATAGTAGGGTGGCATGGGCCAGAACAAGCATTCACGTCCAGGAGTACGACACACGCCACCAACACGACTTCCATCTGACACCATATTTCTTGGAGTCCGTGCTACAACTATCTCTTTAACCTCCTTGTTTCTCTAACTCAGCCATCGCGCGGCGGGTGAGGTGGGGGTTTGCCGATAGTCGGTTTCCTCAACTGCGGTCCCACTTGTAAGGTCAACTCCAACGCACGACCCCAAATGGACCTCCGTTTGCCCGGATTCTGTCAGTTTGGGTAGGGCAATGGGGTCGTGTCCGGGCTATTTCTCGGATGCGGTGGCCATGCGCCCAACGCGCGGACGCATCCCGGCCGCGTACATTTTTATTTGCAAACACATATCTTTTTTTCATCATTGATTTTTGGTACATGGAAATACATCACCAAAATTTTACTAGAAAAGCAAGACCAAAGAAAATAAGAACCATAAGAATACATTTTACAACATATCCAACTTCCATAACTGCTCCTGTAAGTTGGATTAGTGCCTTCTCGATGCATTCATTGTTGATCTGGGAGGCTCGATATTGCGTGCTTCTTTATTCTTTGAGTGTAAAT
>NC_057809.1:189652030-189698874 GCF_018294505.1 Triticum aestivum | reverse complement strand
AAATACCAAAATAAATTTTCGCCATCTAAATAAAATATTTAGAATAAGATGAACATTTTCTTGGCCCTAAAATGCAATTTTGAAAACATGCCATTTTTCTAATGCAAAAAAAATTGCAATAAAATCCAAATAAAACATTTATTTGATTTTAATATTTTTCCTCTAATATTTCATCTATCTTGGAGAAGTCATTTTATCTTCTCTCATATATTTTTATTTTAGAAATATTAGGAAGGAAAATAATCAAAACCAAATGATCCTCTTTTCAAAATTTGAGAAAACTCAAATATGAAATTAAGGAAATCCCCAACTCTCTCCGTGGGTCCTTGAGTTGCGTAGAATTTCTAGGATCAAGCCAAAATGCAGCAAAATATGATATGCAATGATGACCTAATGTATAACATTCCAAATCAATTTGGGATGTTACAGGAAGAGTGTCAACTTTAGGAAGTGATGATCCCATTATTTTGGAGGATGTTGAATCTTATTGTGATAATTATAAAAGTGGATTTGGAGAGGTCATGACTTTATTTAGTAATGATTCCACTATTTTGGGAGAGGTTCCAATTGACTATGAGAACAAAGTTGCTATCTATGATGATTATTGTGATGACATGTATGCTATAAAGAATAATGATAACCATGAAACTTGTCATCATGATTTTAATTTTCAATTGGATTATGCCTCACATGATAGTTATTTCGTTGAGTTTGCTCCCACTACTATTGATGAGAAGAAATTTGCTTATGTGGAGAGTAATAAAAATTCTATGCTTGTGCATCATGAAAAGAGTGCTTTATGTGATGGTTATATTGTTGAATTCATTCATGATGCTACTGAAATTTATTATGAGGGATGAATATATGCTTGTAGGAATTGCAATAATATCAAGTTTTCTCTCTATGTGTTTAATGTTTTGAAGTTATGCTTCTTTTAACTTCCTATGCAAGTTGATTCTTGTTCCCATAAGTTGTTTGCTCATAAAATCCCTATGCATAGGAAGTGGGTTATACTTAAATTTGCTAGTCATATTCTTCATGATGCTCTCTTTATGTTTCAATTCTTATCTTTTATGTAAGCATCATTGAAATCATCATGCCTAATTAGGGGCGTTAAACGATAGCGCTTGTTGGGAGGCAACCCAATTTTATTTTTGTTCTTTGCTTTTTGCTCCTATTTAGCAATAAATAATTCATCTAGCCTATTTTTATATGTGGTTTTATGTTTAAACTAGTGTTTTTGCCAAGTAGAACCTTTGGGAAGACTTGGGTGAAGTCTTTATGATCTTGCTGGAAAAACCAGAAACTTTAGCGACCACGAGTTTTGCTGCCATTTTTTACTGGAGAGTGCGATTAGTTTGATTCTTTTTGCAGATGATTAATAGACAAATTACTCACGTCAAACAATTTATTTTAGAATTTTTGGTGTTACAGAAGTATAAGTTTGATACAGATTACTACAGACTGTTCTGTTTTTGACAGATTCTGTTTTCATTGTGTTGTTCGCTTATTTTGATGAATCTATGAGTAGTATCGGAGGGTATGAACCATAGAGAAGTTGGAATACAGTAGATATTACACCAATATGAATTTAGAATGAGTTCACAACAGTACCTAAGAGGTTATTTATTTTCTTATACTAACGGAGCTTACGAGTTTTCTGTTGAGTTTTGTTGTTGTGAAGTTTTCAAGTTTTGGGTAAAGATTCGATGGACTATGGAATAAGGAGTGGCAAGAGCCTAACCTTGGGGATGCCCAAGGCACCCGGAGGTAATATTCAAGGACAACCAAGAGCCTAATCTTGGGGATGCCCCGTATGGCATCCCTTCTTTCGTCTTCGTTCATCGGTAACTTTACTTGGAGTTATATTTTTATTCACCACATGATATGTGTTTTGCTTGGAGCGTCATTTTATTTTATTTTGTTTTGCTTGATGTTTGAATAAAATACCAAGATATGAAATTCTTAAATGTTAGAGAGTCTTCACATAGTTGCATAATTATTCGACTACTCATTGATCTTCACTTATATCTTTTGGAGTAGTTTGTCATCTGCTCAAGTGCTTCACTTATATATTTTTAGAGCATGATGATAGTTTTATTTTGAAGAAATAGATGCACTCTCATGCTTCACTTATATTATTTGAGATTCCTAAACAGCATGGTAATTTTCTTTGGTTATGAATTTAGTCCTAATATGATGGGCATCCAAGAGGGATATAATAAAAACTATCATAAAAAGTGCATTGAATACTATGAGAAGTTTGATACTTGATGATTGTTTTGAGATATAAAGATGGTGATAGTAGAGTCATGCTAGTTGAGTAGTTGTGAATTTGAGGAATACTTGTGTTGAAATTTGTGATTCCCATAGCATGCACGTATGGTGAACCATTATGTGATGAAGTCGGAGCATGATTTATTTATTGATTATCTTCCTTATGAGTGGCGTTCGGGGACGAGCGATGGTTTTTTCCTACCAATCTATCCCCCAAGGAGCATGCGCATAGTACTTTGTTTTGATAACTAATAAATTTTTGCAATAAGTATGTGAGTTCTTTATGACTAATGTTGAGTCCATGGATTATACGCACTCTCACCCTTCCACCATTGCCAGCCTCTCTAGTACCGCGCAACTTTCGCCGGTACCTTAAACCCACCATTACCTTCCTCAAAACAGCCACCATATCTACCTATTATGGCATTTCCATAGCCATTCCGAGATATATTGCCATGCAACTTTCCACCATTCCGTTTATTATGACACGCTCCATCATTGTCATATTGCTTCGCATGATCATGTAGTTGACATCGTATTTGTGGCAAAGCCACCATTCATAATTTTTCATACATGTCACTCTTGATTCATTCCACATCCCGGTACACCGCCAGAGGCATTCATATAGAGTCATATTTTGTTCTAAGCATCGAGTTGTAATTCTTGAGTGTAAGTAAATAAAAGTGTGATGATCATCATTATTAGCATTGTCCCAGTGAGGAAAGGATGATGGAGACTATGATTCCCCCACAAGTTGGGATGAGACTCCGGACGAAAAAAGAGGCCATAAAAAAGGCCCAAATAAAAAAACAAAAAACAAAAAACAAAAAAAACTGAGAGAAAAAGAGAGAAGGGGCCATGATCTTCATGATAGAGAGTCTCCTATGTTGTCACTTTCATATACTAGTGGGAATCTTTCATTATAGAACTTGGCTTGTATATTCCAATGATGGGCTTCCCCAAAATGCCTTAGGTCTTCGTGAGCAAGCGAGTTGGATGTACACCCACTTAGTTTCCTTTTGAGCTTTCATACACTTATAGGTCTAGTGCATCTGTTGCATGGCAATCCCTACTCACTCACATTGATATCTATTGATGGGCATCTCCATAGCACGTTGATATGCCTACTTGATGTGAGACTGTCTTCTCCTTTTTGTCTTCTCCACAACCACCATTCTATTCCACCTATAGTGTTATGTCCATGGCTCACGCTCATGTACTGCGTGAAAATTGAAAAAATTTGAGAACATCAAAAGTATGAAACAATTGCTTGGCTTGTCATCGGGGTTGTGCATGATTTAAATATTTTGTGTGATGGAGATAGAGCATAGCCAGACTATATGATTTTGTAGGGATAAGCTTTCTTTGGCTATGTTATTTTGATAAGACATAATTGCTTGGTTAGTATGCTTGAAGTATTATTATTTTTATGTCAATATTAAACTTTTGTCTTGAATCTTATGGATCTGAATATTCTTGCCACAATAAATAAAATTACATTGATAATTATGTTAGGTAGCATTCCACATCAAAAGTTTTATCATTTACCTACTCGAGGATGAGCATGAATTAAGCTTGGGGATGCTTGATACGTCTCCAACGTATCTATAATTTTTGATTGTTCCATGCTATTATATTATCCATCTCGGATGTTTTATATGCATTTATATGCTATTTTACATGATTTTTGGGACTAACCTATTAACCTAGAGCCTAGTGTCGGTTTCTGTTTTTTCCTTGTTTTTGAGTTTTACAGAAAAGGAATACCAAACAGAGTCCAATGTTGTGCCAATTTTTGATGATTTTTTATGGACCAAAAGAAGACCCCGGAGTAAAAGAGTTGGGCCAGAAGAGTCTCGGGCCGTCCACGAGGGTGGGGGCGCTCCCCACCCCCCTCGAGCGCGTGGGCCCACCTCATGGACGACTCGGGCACCTTCTTGACATGAGACCTACGCCAAAAATTCCTATAAATACAGAAACCTCTAGAAAATAACCTAGATCGGGAGTTCCGTCGCCAGAAGCCTCCGTAGCCACCGAAAACCAATCTAGAACCGTTCCGGCACCCTGCCGGAGGGGGGGATCCCTCTCCGATGGCTATCTTCATCATCCAGGCGCTCTCCATGATGAGGAGGGAGTAGTTCACCCTCGGGGCTGAGGGAGTAGTTCATCTCTCTCTCTCTCGTCTTTTTGATTCGGAACGATCTTGATGTATCGCGAGCTTTGCTATTATAGTTGGATCTTATGATGTTTCTCCCCCTCTGCTCTCTTGTGATGAATTGAGTTTTCCCTTTGAAGTTATCTTATCGGATTGAGTCTTTAAGGATTTGAGAACACTTGATGTATGCCTTGCATGTGCTTATCTGTGGTGACGATGGGATATCACGTGATCTACTTGATGTATCTTTTGGTGATCAACTTGCGAGTTCCGTGACCTCATGAACTTATGCATAGGGTTTGGCACACATTTTCGTCTTGACTCTCCGGTAGAATCTTTGGGGCACTCTTTGAAGTTCTTTGTGTTGGTTGAATAGATGAATCTGAGATTGTGTGATGCATATCGTATAATCATACCCATGGATACTTGAGGTGACATTGGAGTTGTTGGGGATCGTTGCAGAAATTAAAAAAATTCTACGCATCACCAAGATCAATCTATGGAGAGACTAGCAATGAGAGAGAGGGGAGTGCATATTCATACCCTTGAAGATCGCGACGCGGAAGCGTTACAAGAACGCGGATGAAGGAGTTGTACTCGCAGCGATTCAGATCGCGGTTGGTTTTGATCTAAGCGCCAAACAATGGCGCCTCCGCGTTCAACACATGTACATCCCAGGGGCGTCTCCTCCTTATTGATCTAGCAAGGGGGAAGGAGAAGTTGGGGAAGAGCTCCGGCAGCACGACGGCGTGGTGGTGGAGCTCGCAGTTCTCCGGCAGGGCTTCGCCAAGCTCAACGAAGGAGGAGGGGGTGTTGCAGAGGGGAGGGCTGCGCCTTGGATGTGGTGCTGCTGCCCTCCCTCCACCCCTCTATTTATAGGGGAAAGGGGGCGGCCCCTCTAGATGAGATCTAGAGGGGGGCGGCGGCCAAGGGGAGGGGGCTTGCCGCCCAAGCCAAGGGGGCGCCCCCTTTAGGGTCCCCCCAACCCTAGGCGCATGGGCCCTGGGGGGTTGGCGCCCAGCCCACTTAGGGGCTAGTTCCCTTCCACATACAGCCCATATGGCCCTCCTGGGCAGGTGGACCCTCCCGGTGGACCCCCGGAACCCCTTCGGTGGTCTCGGTACAATACTGATAAACCCCCGAACACTTCCGGTGACCGTATGATGACTTCCCATATATAAATCTTCACCTCCAGACCATTCTGAAACTCCCCATGACGTCCGGGATCTCATCCAGGACTCCGAACAACATTCGGTAACTGCATACTATTTCCCATAACAACTCTAGCGTCACCGACCCTTAAGTGTGTAGACCCTACGGGTTCGGGAATCATGCAGACATGACCGAAACATCTCTCCGGCCAATAACCAACAGCAGGATCTGGATACCCATGTTGGCTCCCACATGTTCCACGACGATCTCATCGGATGAACCATGATGTCGGGGATTCAATCAATCCCGTACACAATTCCCTTTGTCTACCGGTATGATACTTGCCCGAGATTCGATCGTCGGTATCCCTATACCTTGTTCAATCTTGTTACCGGCAAGTCTCTTTACTCGTTCTGTAACACATCATCCCGTGATCAACTCCTTGGTCACATTGAGCTCATTATGATGATGTCTTACCGAGTGGGCCCAGAGATACCTCTCCGTCACACGGAGTGACAAATCCCAGTCTCGATTCGTGCCAACTCAACAGACACTTTCGGAGATACCCGTAGTGCGCCTTTATAGCCACCCAGTTACATTGTGATGTTTGGCACACCCAAAGCATTCCTACGGTATTCGGGAGTTGCACAATCTCATGGTCTAAGGAAATGATACTTGACATTAGAAAAGCTTTAGCAGACGAACTACACGATCTTGTGCTATGCTTAGGATTGGGTCTTGTCCATCACATCATTCTCCTAATGATGTGATCCCGTTATCAACGACATCCAATGTCCATGGTCTGGAAACCATAACCATCTATTGATCAACAAGCTAGTCAACTAGAGGCTCACTAGGGACATGTTGTGGTCTATGTGTTCACACATGTATTACGATTTTCAGATAACACAATTATAGCATGAACAATAGACAATTACCATGAACATGGAAATATAATAATAACCATTTTATTATTGCCTCTAGGGCATATTTCCAACAGTCTCCCATTTGCACTAGAGTCAATAATCTAGTTACATTGTGATGAATCAAACACCCATAGAGTTCTGGTGTTGATCATGTTTTGCTCGTGGAAGAGGTTTAGTCAACGGATCTGCGACATTCAGGTCTGTATGCACTTTACAAATATCTATGTCTCCATGTTGAACATTTTCACGAATGGAGTTGAAGCGACGCTTGATATGCCTGGTCTTCTTGTGAAACCTGGGCTCCTTGGCCAGGGCAATAGCTCCAGTGTTGTCACATAAGAGAGCCATCGGGCCCGACGCATTGGGAATAACTCCTATGCGGTAATGAACTCCTTCATCAAGATTGCTTCATGTGCTACCTTCGAGGCTACCATGTACTCTGCTTCACATGTAGATCCCACCACGACGCTTTGCTTGCAACTGCACCAGCTGACTGCCCCACCATTCAAAATGTACACGTATCCGGTTTGTGACATGGAGTCATCCAGATCTGTGTCGAAGCTAGCATCGACGTAACCCTTTACGACGAGCTCTTCGTCACCTCCATAAACAAGAAACATATCCTTAGTCCTTTTCAGGTACTTCAGGATATTCTTGACCATTGTCCAGTGTTCCATGTCGGGATTACTTTGGTACCTTCCTACCAAACTTACGGCAAGGTTTACATCAGGTTTGGTACACAACATGGCATACATAATAGACCCTATGGCCGAGGCATAGGGGATGCCACTCATCTTTTCTCTATCTTCTGCCGTGGTCGGGCATTGAGCCGTGCTCAATCTCACACCTTGCAATACAGGCAAGAACCCCTTCTTGGACTGATCCATATTGAACTTCTTCAATATCTTGTCAAGGTACGTGCTTTGTGAAAGACCAATGAGGCGTCTCGATCTATCTCTATAGATCTTGATGCCTAATATATAAGCAGCTTCTCCAAGGTCCTTCATTGAAAAACACTTATTCAAGTAGGACTTTATGCTTTCCAAGAGTTCTATATCATTTCCCATCAATAGTATGTCATCCACATACAATATGAGAAATGCTACAGAGCTCCCACTCACTTTCTTGTAAACACATGCTTCTCCATAAATCTGCGTAAACCCAAACACTTTGATCATCTCATCAAAGCGAATGTTCCAACTCTGAGATGCTTGCACCAGCCCATAGATTGAGCGTTGGAGCTTGCATACCTTATCAGCATTCTTAGGTTCGATAAAACCTTCCGGCTGCATCATATACAATTCTTCCTTAAGGAAACCATTAAGGAATGTTGTTTTGACGTCCATTTGCCACATCTCATAATCATAGAATGCGGCAATTGCTAACATGATTCGGACGGACTTCAGCTTCACTACGGGTGAGAAGGTATCATCGTAGTCAACCCCTTGAACTTGTCGATAACCCTTAGCGACAAGTCGAGCTTTATAGATGGTCACATTGCCATCCGCGTCCGTCTTCTTCTTAAAGATCCATTTATTTTCTATGGCTCGCCGATCATCGGGCAAGTCAGTCAAAGTCCATACTTCGTTTTCATACATGGATCCTATCTCGGATTTCATGGCTTCAAGCCATTTGTTGGAATTTGGGCCCGCCATCGCTTCTTCATAGTTCGAAGGTTCACCGTTGTCTAACAACATTATTTCTAGGACAGGGTTGCCATACCATTCTGGTGTGGAACGTGTCCTTGTGGACCTACGAAGTTCAGTAGTAACTTGATCCGAAGTTCCTTGATCATCATCATTAAATTCCTCTCTAGTCGGTGCAGGCACCACAGAAACATTTTCTTGAGCTACGCTACTTACCGGTTCAAGAGGCAGTACTTCATCAAGTTCTACTTTTCTCCCACTTACTTCTTTCGAGAGAAACTCTTTCTCTAGAAAGGATCCATTCTTGGCAACAAAGATCTTGCCTTCGGATCTAAGGTAGAAGGTATACCCAATAGTTTCCTTAGGGTATCCTATGAAGATGGATCTTTCCGACTTGGGTTCGAGCTTTTCAGGTTGAAGTTTCTTGACATAAGCATCGCATCCCCAAACTTTCAGAAACAACAACTTAGGTTTCTTCCCAAACCATAATTCATGTGGTGTCGTCTCAAGGATTTCGACGGAGCCCTATTTAAAGTAAATGCGGCAATCTCTAAATCATAACCCCAAAATGGTAGCGGTAGATCAGTAAGAGACATCATAGATCGCACCATATCTAATAGAGTGCGATTACTATGTTCAGACACACCATTACGATGAGGTGTTCCAGGCGGCGTGAGTTGTGAAACAATTCCACATTTCCTTAAGTGTGTGCCAAATTCGTGACTCAAATATTCCCCTCCATGATCTGATTGTAAGAACTTTATTTTCCTGTCACGTTGATTCTCAACCTCACTCTGAAACTCCTTGAACTTTTCAAAGGTCTCAGACTTGTGTTTCATTAAGTAGACATACTCATATCTAATCAAGTCATCAGTGAGGGTGAGAACATAACGATAACCACCGCGAGTCTCAACGCTTATTGGACTGCACACATCAGTATGTATGATTTCTAATAAGTTGGTTGCTCGCTCCATTATTCCAGAGAACGGAGTCTTGGTCATTTTGCCCATGAGGCATGGTTCGCACGTGTCAAATGATTCATAATCAAGAGACTTCAAAAGTCCATCTGCATGGAGTTTCTTCATGCGTTTGACACTAATGTGACCAAGGCGGTAGTGCCACAAGTATGTGGGACTATCATTATCAACCTTACATCTTTTGGCATTCACAATGTGGATATGTGTAACATCACGTTCGATATTAAATAAGAATAAACCATTGACCAGCGGGGCATGACCATAAAACATGTCTCTCATATAAATAGAACAACCATTATTCTTAGATTTAAATGAGTAGCCATCTCGCATTAAGCGAGATCCAGATACAATGTTCATGCTCAAAGTTGGCACTAAATAACAATTATTGAGATTTAAAACTAATCCCGTAGGTAAATGTAGAGGTAGCGTGCCGACATCGATCACATCGACCTTGGAACCATTCCCATGCGCATCGTCACCTCGTCCTTCACCAGTCTCCACTTATTCTGCAGCTCCTGTTTTGAGTTACAAATATGAGCAACGACACCGATATCAAATACCCAGGAGCTACTACGAGTGCTGGTAAGGTACACATCAATAACATGTATATCATATATACCTTTGGTATTGCCGGCCTTCTTATCCGCTAAGTACTTGGGGCAGTTCCGCTTCTAGTGACCGTTTCCCTTGCAATAAAAGCACTCAGTCTCAGGCTTGGGTCCATGCTTTGGCTACTTCCCGGCAACTGGCTTACCGGGCGCAGCAACTCCCTTGCCGTCCTTCTTGAAGTTCTTCTTACCCTTGCCTTTCTTGAAACTAGTGGTTTTATTGACCATCAACACTTGATGTTCCTTTTTGATCTCCACCTCCGCTGATTTCAGCATTGAATATACCTCAGGAATGGTTTTCTCCATCCCCTGCATATTGAAATTCATCACAAAGCTCTTGTAGCTAGGTGGGAGCGACTGAAGGATTCTGTCAATGACCGCATCATCCAGGAGATTAACTCCCAGCTGAGACAAGCGGTTGTGCAACCCAGACATTTTGAGTATGTGCTCGCTGACAGAACTATTCTCCTCCATTTTACAACTGTAGAACTTCTCGGAGACTTCATATCTCTCGACCCGGGCATGAGCTTGGAAAACCATTTTCAGCTCTTGGAACATCTCATATGCTCTGTGCTGCTCAAAACGCTTTTGGAGCCCCGGTTCTAAGCTGTAAAGCATGCCACACTGAACCAGGGAGTAATCATCACTATGCGACTGCCAGGCGTTCATAACATCTTGAGTTGCTGGGAAAATAGGTGCTTCACCTAGCGGTGCTTCAAGGACATATGCTTTCTTGGCAGCTAGGAGGATGATCCTCAAGTTACGGACCCAGTCCGTGTAGTTGCTACCATCGTCTTTCAGCTTGGTTTTCTCTAGGAACGCGTTGAAGTTGAGGGCAACATTAGCGTGGGCCATTTGATCTACAAGACATATTGCAAAGATTTTTAGACTATGTTCATGATAATTAAGTTCATCTAATCAAATTATTTAATGAACAACCACTCAGACAGACATCCCTCTAGTCATCCAAGTGATACATGATCCGAATCGACTATGTCGTGTCCGGTCATCACGTGAGACAGACTAGTCATCAACGGTGAACATCTCTATGTTGATCGTATCTACTATACGACTCATGTTCGACCTTTCGGTCTCTCGTGTTCCGAGGCCATGTCTTTACATGCTAGGCTCGTCAAGTCAACCTAAGTGTTTTGCATGTGTAAATCTGGCTTACACCCGTTGTATTCGAATGCTAGAATCTATCACACCCGATCATCACGTGGTGCTTCTAAACAACGAACCTTCGCAACGGTGCACAGTTAGGGGGAACACTTTCTTGAAATTTTAGCGAGGGATCATCTTATTTAAGCTATCGTCGTTCTAAGCAAATAAGATGTATAAACATGATAAACATCACATGCAATCAAATAGTGACATGATATGGCCAATATCATTTTGCTCCTTTTGATCTCCATCTTCGGGGCGCCATGATCATCATCGTCACCGGCATGACACCATGATCATCTCCATCATCGTGTCTTCATGAAGTTGTCTCACCAACTGTTACTTCTACTACTATGGCTAACGGTTAGCAATAAAGTAAAGTAATTACATGGCGTTATCATTGACACGCAGGTCATGTAATAAATTAAGACAACTCCTATGGCTCCTGCCGGTTGTCATACTCATCGACATGCAAGTCGTGATTCCTATTACAAGAACATGATCAATCTCATACATCACATATATCATTCATCACATCCTTTTTGGCCATATCACATCACACGGCATATGCTACAAGAACAAGTTAGACGTCCCTAATTGTTGTTGCAAGTTTTTTACGTGGTTGCTATAGGTTTCTAGCAAGAACGTTTCTTACCTACGCCAAAACCACAACGTGATATGCCAATTTCTATTTACCCTTCATAAGGACCCTTTTCATCGAATCTGATCCAACTAAAGTGGGAGAGACAGACACCCGCTAGCCACCTTATGCAACTAGTGCATGTCAGTCGGTGGAACCAGTCTCACGTAAGCATACGTGTAAGGTCGGTCCGGGCCGCTTCATCCCACGATGCCGCCGAATCAAGATAATACTAGTAACGGCAAGTAAATTGACAAAATAGACGCCCACAACAACTTGTGTTCTACTCGTGCATAGAAACTACCATAGACCTAGCTCATGATGCCACTATTGGGGATCGTTGCAGAAATTAAAAAATTCTACGCATCACCAAGATCAATCTATGGAGAGACTAGCAACGAGAGAGAGGGGAGTGCATCTTCATACCCTTGAAGATCGCGATGCGGAAGCATTACAAGAACGCGGATGAAGGAGTCGTACTCGCAGCGATTCAGATCGCGGTTGATTCCGATCTAAGTGCTGAACAACGGCGCCTCCGCGTTCAACACACGTACAGCCCAGGGACGTCTCCTCCTTCTTGATCCAGCAAGGGGGAAGGAGAAGTTGGGGAAGAGCTCCGGTAGCACGACGGCGTGGTGGTGGAGCTCGCAGTTCTCCGGTAGGGCTTCGCCAAGCTCAACGGAGGAGGAGGGGGTGTTGCAGAGGGGGAGGGCTGCGCCTTGGATGTGGTGTTGTTGCCCTTCCTCCACCCCTCTATTTATAGGGTGGAGGAGGAAGGGGGCCGGCCCCTCTAGATGAGATCTAGAGGGGGCGGCGGCCAAGGGGAGGGGGCTTGCCCCCCAAGCCAAGGGGGGCGCCCCCTTTAGGGTTCCCCCCAACCCTAGGCGCATGGGCCCTAGGGGGGATGGTTCCCAGCCCACTTAGGGGCTGGTTCCCTTCCACATACAGCCCATAGGGCCCTCCGGGGCAGGTGGACCCTCCCGGTGGACCCCCGGAACCCCTTTGGTGGTCCCGGTACAATACTGATAATCCCCCGAACACTTCCGGTGACCGTATGATTACTTCCCATATATAAACCTTCACCTCTGGACCATTCCGAAACTCCTTTGTTCTACTCGTGCATATCATATATGCATAGACCTGGCTCGGATGCCACTGTTGGGGAACGTAGCATGCAATTTCAAAAACTTTCCTACGCTCACGCAAGATCCATTTAGGAGATGCATAGCAATGAGAGGGTAAGAGTGTGTCCACGTACCCTTGTAGACTGAAAGCGGAAGCGTTCCGGCCGATCAAGCACCGAACGTACGGCACCTCCGAGTTCTGCACACGTTCAACTTGATGACGTCCCTCAAACTCTTGGTCCAGCAAAGTGTCGAGGGAGAGTTCAGTCAGCACGACGGCATGGGGACGGTGATGGTGAAGTTATCTGCGGAGGGCTTCGCCTCAGCACTACGTGAATTTAACTGGAGGCGTAAACTGGAGGGGGGCGCCACAAACGGATAGGAATCAATGTTGTGTGTTCTAGCGGTGCCCCCACACATATATAGGTGGGAGAGGGAGAGGGGCAGCAAGGGGCGCCCCAAGTAGGAGTAATCCTACTTGGGCTCCTCCCACAAGTCGGCCTCCCCTCCCCCTTCCATAAGTGTCGGAGGGGGAAGGAAAGAGAGGGGGGAGAAGGAAAGGGGGAGGCCGAATCCTCCCCTTTCCTTCTCCCTTCCATTACTTTCCTTCTCCTCCTATTCGGCCTATAGGGGGCGCACCAGCCCCTTAGGGGCTTGTCTGTCCCTCTCTTGGCCCATTAGGCCCATATAGTTTGCCGCGGGTTGCCCGGAACCCCTTCCGGTGACCCGATACTTACCCGGTACCCCTGTAACACTTCCGGTGCTTGAATACTATCGTCCTATATATGAATCTTTACCTATCGACCATTTCAAGACTCCTCATCATGTCTGTGATCTCATCCGGGACTCCGAACAACATTCAGTCACCAAATCACATAACTCATATAATACAAAATTGGTATCGAACGTTAAGCGTGCGAACCCTACGGGTTCGAGAACTATGTAGACATGATCGAGACACCTCTACGGTCAATAACCAACAACGGAACCTGGATGCTCATATTGGTTCCCACATATTCTATGAAGATCTTTATCGGTCGTACCGTAATGACAACATACGTTATTCCCTTTGTCATCGGTATGTTACTTGACCGAGATTCGATCGTCGGTATCTTCATACCTAGTTCAATCTCGTTACCGACAAGTCTCTTTACTCGTTCTGTAATGCATCATCCCGCAATTAACTCATTAGTCACATTGCTTGCAAGGCTTATCATGATGTGCATTACCGAGAGGGCCTAGAGATACTTCTCTGATACTCGGAGTGACAAATCCTAATCTCGATCTATGCCAACCCAACAAACACCTTTGGAGATACCTGTAGAGCATCTTTATAATCACCCAGTTATGTTCTGATGTTTGATAGCACACAAGGTATTCCTCCGGTATCCGGGAGTTGCATAATCTCATAGTCGAAGGAATATGTATTTGACATGAAGAAAGCAATAGCAATAAAACTAAACGATCAACATGCTAAGCTAACGGATGGGTCTTGTCCATCACATCATTCTCCTAATGATGTGATCCTGTTCATCAAATGACAACACATGTCTATGGTTAGGAAACTTAACCATCTTTGATTAACGAGCTAGTCTAGTAGAGGCTTACTAGGTACACTGTGTTTTGTCTATGTATCCACACATGTATCAAGTTTCTGGTTAATACAATTCTAGCATGAATAATAAATATTTATTATGATATAAGTAAATGTAAATAACAACTTTATTATTGCCTCTAGGGCATATTTCCTTCACTATAGGTGTATTGGAGCAACCTAGGACCAAGCACGATGAAAGGACCAAGGATGGGTTCAATACGGAGTCAGCTAGGGGTCAGACTTAGCCATTTCGAAGGTCAAAAAAAGTCATTTCTCGAAAATTCTCCAAATTAAGATCTAGGACCATAAATGGATTGGTGTCGTTCATACGAATCAATGAGCCCAAGAACGTCAAATTCCGAGTTCGTATGAAGAAATGACGACCGTTTTACCG
The DNA here is from genome assembly GCF_018294505.1 of Triticum aestivum. Taxonomy (NCBI): domain Eukaryota; kingdom Viridiplantae; phylum Streptophyta; class Magnoliopsida; order Poales; family Poaceae; genus Triticum; species Triticum aestivum. The sequence goes on along the minus strand of NC_057809.1, from coordinate 189,684,214 downwards.
GAGGAGGTCAGATCAAAAGAAGATGTTCCAAATGACCGCGTGCGGTCGTTTCAGCGGTCGTTTAACATGCAGATAGCTCCAAAAATTGCCCTTCCAGATGGGATTCTTCATCGATTTTGTCCCCAATAATTCCCACGGGATCCTTGGCTCGTAATGAAGGGATTGAGAAAGATAAATCTCCTCTTGAGCCCTTGGATGACCACATCAACGAAGGAGATACCCGGGGGCCTTCATATAATCACCATCAACCCTAGCCACCACCTTCTCATCATTCATTCATCCACGCAGTTGTCATCCATCTCCATTGTTACTCCAAGACCACCTCCATAGAGAAGAGAAGGGCCAAGCCAAGAGGAAGAAGGGGTGCCTCCACCATGCGCACCTGCCTTCGAGCCATTCCGCTCTTCACCGTCGGCGTCCTATCATCACCATCGGCACCGGCATGCTCCTCTCCTCCACCTGATTCATGCTGGCTTGTAACCTACCTTCTCCCTCTATGATGTTTGAGTAGTTGTGTTAGTTCTCGAGGATTTGGATGAACCCTTGAATGATTATTACTTTGTTGAATAAGAGATCCAATATTCTCTTTATATGTATTGCGTTGATTGCCTCATGGTGTTGTGAAGGGCGCCCACACAGCATTAGCCACTTATGGACTTGAGGTGGTTTATACTGGTGAGAAGGGTAGTTGTGGAGGGTAGGTAGTGAGAGGACCTATTCTCGCTTCGTCCATGATCATTGCGATAGGGATTAGTGGAGAATGCTAGAACTTAAGGCCATGACCATGGGGAGTTTGTCGTGGGAATGAGTCTGACAGTAAGAGTAGGGGTACGTAGGAGGAGGCGGGATCCTAGCTACGACGAGATTGTACACACGAGTTTACGAGTTCAGGCCCCTCTCGGAGGAGGTAATAGCCCTACGTCTCGGTGCCGCGGAGACTGGTCAACTGGATATGTGTGAAAGTTACAGGGGGTGCGAACCCTTGTGCCAAAGGAGGGGGTGGCTTATATAGAGTGCGCCAAGTCCCTCGAGCCCTCGGTTACACAAGGTTCAATGTGAGTTAATATAGTGGCGTTACTAGTAACGCCTGCTATGGAGCGAACTCCTGGTTGTTGCCATCCTGGGGTGACTGTAGGCCTTCTATGCTCCGAGTGGTTGGTTGTTCGTACGGTCGAGTGTTGTTTATCTGGTCGAGTGGAATTGGGATATCCGAGTGAAATCTTCCGTCGAGTGGTTTACACTTCAGGGGTGATTTCAGTCGGTATCTTGTGTTGCACTTTGCATGTCTTTGACTTCAGGGTAGTGTCCTTGGGTAGGGTGTCTAGGTCAGGCCTAAGACTCTACCCTAGGTACGTATCATCGTCAGAGTTCACTCCCCTTAATCATCTTTTGATAACTGGAGTGGGGAAGCATGGTGGTGGCATGAGTGCATGCAGTAACCTTAGTGGGGATGCATACTTTAATGGCTCCACCCACACGAGATCATATACAAGTGGCTTAGTGATAACACGAATCAGTCGCCACCCAAGCTCGTGATGATTTGACGTGATGTCGTCTGGAGCTCCCTATACTTGGTCATTAGGCTTGTAGCAAAGGCATCAAACTGCCCACGATTCTAGGCGAGGTGGTAGGAGTGTGTGCAGTTTGATCGCGACATGAAAATGTGCATTTATATGAGTGATCATACAATTGATTCAACTGTATAAAATATGTGATCTTATTCAAGAGGCTTGTTGATTCACGAAGAATGATACTTCCTCAAGTCATTTCAGACAGCTCAAAATGGGTTGTTTTTGTACATTGTTTGAAATGTTTTCAAGGTATTATAAAAGTGAAAAGAGGGAGTATTTCAAATTATTTGCATGAGTCGTTTATTAGGTGCTTTCAAGAAAGTTATCCTAAATTTGGTTAGAATTTGTTATGTTCGATCGATGCAATGGTACTCAAACGTGGGAGCGGCAGTGCCCAACGGAAAATAACAAAACCAGAGGGTGGTTCACGCTAAACTTCCGCTGGAAAAGACAACGGCGAGCACGACCGCTGCACAACGGGCGAGTAGCATCGCAATCACCAAAATGCAGGCGCTCCTACTCCCATCGCGGCTGCCGCCGCCGCTGCTCCGGCAGCGAGGGCTTCCCGCTGTTGCGTCGCTCGCCAGCCATCCCCTCAACGGAGCTACCCTCCCTACTGGGCGCCTCTGCTTCGGGGGCGGCGAAGCCGCTCCACGGCGCCTCACTGTGGCGGCGGCGGCGTCCTCGTCTTCGTCGGGCCCTCTCTACCCGCCGCCTCCCCCCACCGAGCAGACAATTGAGCGCGCCAAGCTCGAGCAGGTGCTTCCCTAATTTTATCCCCTTTGATTGATCCATCGACGTCCGGTCCCTTGACCCACGCGTGAAGTAGGGTTCTTATCCTGCTTTCTTGAGAAAGGTTATGTTTGGAAATCTGTATGGGAATTTTAGGTTTATGTATTTTAGAGTGACACATGAAGTATTTACTGTTGGGTTATGTGATGGTTGCTTGTCTTAGGATAATGCACTCGGGCATGATGATGTTTAGGGTTTAGGAAATTAAGTGATTTGTATCTGATATATCTCAAGTACAGGGAAATTGCTGAAATGTCAGCATAATTGGACGCTAAAGATATCATAGATAGATATTTCAGGTCTGAATCTTGTTGATAGAACCTCTCCTCACTGAGCATTTCATGGTGTGCCTGCTGGTTTCGTTTTGATGTGATAGTTGAGAGGATTGTGTGTTGGTGATTTTGCTAGTGCGCTTATAACTGTTTAATGACAGGTATCGTTACCTTATCAGGTTTGGATCTTACCAATAAAACCACTGTCCTCATTAGGCATTTCATGGTATTTTGGCTTTGTTTTGCTGTGATAGTTGATGGTTCAAAATTGTATGTTCGTGATTTTGCTAGTGCCCATATGTCACATCTGTTGCATGTAGATTGAAAAATGATAGTGAAATATTGGGTTAATAAATACAGCGCTCCCCAGTCATGACCTATTGATCCTTAGGATTTCATATCTTCTGGTTAAACTCTCTTACCTAGAAAAAGTGACACGGCATGTTTTAATTGCGATGTCATTTCTTCCAACTTTCCTAGCTCCTACGTTTAGTGAACAATCTGCCATCCTGATACCTGAAGCCACATTGTGACAATGTTCTTCTTTTCCCAGCTGTATGTGTTGTATTAGGCTGGTTAACCTGCGTGATGCTGGTAGCTTTGAATTAGGCTGTTTATTCACATAGCTAAAGTTATATTGCATGTATATTGATTATCTTTAAGTACTACTCTAAGCCATGTACCATGACTGAAGCATATATCTTCATTCCTTTTCAATGACTGAATGGACAGGTTATCAAGAGGCTAGAGAAAACAGCTAGGTATTTCAAGAATTTGGGTACCCTAGGGTTCTGGTCCCAGTTGGTGTGCACGTTTGTTTCTGCTGGAATTTTGTCATTCTCCACAGTTGTTACCGGGAAGGTTACATCACCCTTTACATTCTACACAACTGCTGCTGGCGTTGCTGCAGCTTTTATTTCAGTCTTCTGGTCATTTGGCTACATCCGTCTTTCTGAAAGACTTCGGAAAACAGCAAGCGCACCCGCAAAGGTACTCTCTTTCTTGACCACCCATTTCACATTGTTACCAGCAAAAGGAACGAGTTTTTTTTTCATATCAGAGAACCATAACCTTCTCCACTGCTTGTGGCTCATCTTGTGTACTTATCTATCTTGTGTACCATCTGAGAGTTGGACTAATTTTTTACGCATTTGAATGGTAGTGCAAAGATAACTCATATCTGCTTATTTTTGTTTTATGCATGAGAAGATATACTTCAGATATGGTTTTCTTTCAGATTCGAATATTAAACTGTGGACTGATTTCCAGGCTCCTCCACGGGCTGATGTGATTAAAAGTCTGAAAAATGGCATTGTGCTCAATATTCTTGGGATGGGCGCAGCTGTTCTCGGTATGCAGGCACTTGTTGGTGCTTTGGTAGCAAAAGCCCTTACTACCTCCGCAGTCCCCTATTATCAGGCAACTTCCGCCGGCCAAAGTCCTGTTTTGGCTCTAGATGTATTCCTGGTTCAGGTATTTGATTGCTTATTTATTACGTTCGTATTTCTGAATTCTGAAAGTGTGTTCTTCTATATGTAATACTCCCTCAGTCCCATAATGTAAGACGTTTTTGCAAGCTAACGTAGCTTGTAAAAATGTCCTATATTGTGGGACGGGGGGAGTATGAATTTTGATGCCACACATTACTCTACAATCAAGATCATAAACTGTTGTGCTTCATGTAAAAACAGCAAGACCCATAAGCCTGATTGTAATTGCAAGTTTTGATAAGCCAATGTATAGCGAGGGACATGACTTTGTACATTATCATCTGCTTTGGGTCATTTGTCTAGGACCAAATCTGTACTGTAATAGTTCTGGCCTGTCTGTGGTACTTATATAGTTTTTCAGATTGTGCTACTTATATAGTTATAGTTATACTTTCATAGCACACAACCTGAATACATACCTTCAGATCCTCCAAACTTTGCCTTTAAAATCGTGTAAATAACCAACACAGTGAACATTCAGTAACAAGTTTTGTGGATTCCAAACTTAGGCTGTGTTTGGCGTTGCGGTGGATTCACATAGTCCCGTTCACCCCACCCAATTTTCCCTGTTTTAGTGTTTGTTTGACCTGCTGTTGCGCGCTTTTGTGTCAAACTGTTCACAGCAGTTTTTAAAATAAGCACAACACAACACAGTTCATCAACTGCAAAATGAGCCTTAACTAGTACAGTACTAGCCAATATTTTTTTGTTTCTGTCCGAATATTTAGGAAAAATGCTTACGTGTTGGTTTCGAAATTTCTAATTGCGAAGTAAGAAACTGTGAGTTGAAACCAGAGTTACTGAAGTTCAATTGCTTAAGCTGGAAGTTTAATTTCTTGAAGGCTTCATGACTCATAACTCGTCAGTGCCAGTGACCATTCACGAGAAGTAATCTAACAGCCTTTTAATCCTCACTGTGCGCAGGCCTCAGCAAACACCATACTGTCGCATTTCCTAGGTGTGGCGACTTCCCTGGAGCTGCTCCGTTCCGTGTCAATCGCCCCGACCGAGCCTGCTGCGACATGAGCCAGGAGCCCAAGAGCTGCTGGATTCCTTTACTTTGCACTTGTTTTCCTTTCTCCCTGACTGCCTAGGAATAGCATCTCGTGTGCGCCGGTATTATGTCTTGACATTTCGGCTTAAATGAGCAGGTTCCGTGTGGCCTCCTTAATCCTGTCTTCTTATCGGAGCGTGTGAGCAGCAGCTCTTCGTCTCGTTTTTTTTGGGGGAGGTGAATTCATCTCGTTGGTGGTGGGACTGTTGGTACGCAACGAGAGCACCACGCTGTGGGGGCCAGAGGCGATGCACCACGGTCGCCACTACTCCCGTCCGTGCAACACCAGTGGCAGTCGCACGGCCGTTTACGCTCACGTGGTGACCGAGCCAACAGTTGAGAGGGTGCTTGATACAAGGGACTATTTTTAGTCTGACTAAAAATAGTCTCTTTTAGAGGCTAAAGTTCCAAGCACCTCTGACTAAAGAGAGGCTAGGACTAGTCTTGAGGCTAAAATCTTTTAGTCATGGGAAACCTAGAGGGTGCTTGGATACAAGGGACTATTTTTAGTCTGACTAAAAATAGTCTCTTTTAGAGGCTAAAGTTTCAAGCACCCCTGACTAAAGAGAGGCTAGGACTAGTCTTGAGGCTAAAATCTTTTAGTCATGGGAAACCTACTAAAATATGTATTAACTCTCTCTCTCCTCATTTAATTCCTCTCCTTAGTTCTGGATTGGAGGGTTTGGAGGATAATAAATGCTCAATAACTAGATTTTAGTCTCTTTAGTACTTGGATCCAAGCATGGGTGAGACTAGCAAGTTTTAGTCCCACTACTTTTAGTCATGGGACTAAAACATATCCAAGTATGCTCCTACTAAAATATGTATTAGCTCTCTCTCTCCTTATTTAATTCCTCTCCTTAGTTCTGGATTGGAGGGTTTGGAGGATAATAAATGCTCAACAACTAGATTTTAGTCTCTTTAGTACTTGGATCTAAGCATGGGTGAGACTAGCAAGTTTTAGTCCCACTACTTTTAGTCATGGAACTAAAACGTATGCAAGCATGCTCTGAATTCCGGAGTACCGCCGCTCGTGCATGACAGCTAGTAAGGCCTGTCCGGTTTCACTCGCACGGCAGGCTCGCTCGCTGGAAGTTTCGCGCGCGGCCGCCTGTCCGCTAGCGGGGCGCTGGAATCCGGGCACAGTGACTCACAGCTCGCCCGCGACACGCACATTGATTCGAGCCTGACTGCCCCTCTGTCTCTCTCTCTCTCTCACCTTCACTTCACCGCTCACCCGCCCACCCACCCACCCGCCGGAGCCAGACAAGGCATCTCGCCCCCCCCGACCACCGTGCCCGGCACATTCACTGGTTTCGCTCGCAGCCGTGGCAGGCACCGAAAGGAGAGAGAGCTCAGAGATCCATCCTCCACACGAGCAGCCGTTGCCGCCTGCCTGCCTGCCTCGTCCCCCGGTGGATAAATAAAGAAATGCTCTCGAATCCCGCACGTCGGCAGGGGGAAAGGAAGATAGATTGATGGATGGACATTGGACGGATAGGACATTGGACGGATAGGACACCGTGCGTGTTCCGGGGCGGTACGGAGGTCGCCGCGAGGGCATAATAATAAAAATAAAAATAAAAAATAGTGTAGGATACAGGCTGGGGGAGTGGCAAAGCAACGGCGTGCAGGGCACCGGCTTGGGCGATAAACAAACGGTCCCAGGAAGCTGCGGCGAAGCTGCCTAGGGTCGTAACTGAAACGGGTGGGGTGGTGGGGTTGTTAGTTGGGCTGGCACCCGTGGAATGGATCTCCCCCGGACCCGATCTCGCTCTCGCTCTCGCCATGGGCGTGGATCTCTGCCGATCTCGGCTGTAGAGTGGTGTCGAGTACAGTACCGGCCAGTGTCGGTGCGGTGGGAGGCCGTTAAAGCCTCGCCAGGCTGTCCCAGATTCCGTCCACGTCCCCCTTTCGCCGATCGATGATCCACCCGCCTCTGACTTCCACGGCCCCAACCTTACCTTCCCCGCCTCGTCGTTTTCTGCCCCTCCCCTCCCCACTACCCCTCCTACGGTGGTGCGGCTACGTGGACGCGCCGCCCGATGCCGGGCCTCGCGACGTGGAGCCGTCCGGTTCGCTCGCCGTTTTGGCCATCTCCAGCCAGCCAGCCCTCCGTCCGACCTCATCCTCCTCGCCTCGCCTGCTTTTATTTCTGAACCCAACTTTATTGTCTGGGCATGACCTCCAGTGACTCATCGCGCGCGGCAGTGCTCTGCATCTAGCTTCTGCAGTTCCGTCAACTTCAGCCGGTGTGTCTACGGTTTCGCATTGCCACTAGCTCCCACGCTCGCTGGCTCGCTTCCGGTGGTTGTTACGGGCGAGTTCAATCAAGTGGTTAAATGCGGTTACTACTTGCTCTTACCAGCTCTGTGAAAAACTACAAAACTGGCCCTTTGACCGAAGTTCAGCACAAAATAAACTCTTTTTAAAAAAAATCATAAAATGGACATTCTTGCATAACATCCGCATCGCCGGGCGCCATGCCAGACTGCATGACGCCCTGGTCAAGGGCGCCATACGGGTCACCAGCCAGTTGCCACGTTGGCAGGGCCTGTTCGCATGACGTCCTGGGTGAGAGCACCATGGTTGGCCGCATAATGCCCCGGACCAGGGCGCCATGCCCCTTGAGTAAACAAAAGTGGTTGGCCCTCTTTTTTTCCCCAAACCCTTTCTTTTCCATCTTTCTCCACCCCGGCCGCCCCACTCATGCCCCTTCCTAATGTCCATAAAATTTGTCGGATCGGAGCTCCAAATCGGTGATTTATCCTCCCCTTCGACCCCTAAAGGTATTCTACCTCATTTCTTCTCTTTTTGTTGGTTGAAATCTCTGCATTGTGGCGATTCGGGGAAACCCTAAGTTATCCATTTTCGCAATGTATTTTGGTGTTTATGATTGTAGATGGCGAGGATCATGAATGTGCATCATGTGGACTTTGTCTCCTTTAGGAAGGGAGACGCGGAGTATGGTCACCCGAAGAAGAAGCCGTTAGTGATGGTGTTTCTCATAAGTCCTAGCTTTGAGGAGGTTGTGGTTGAGCTTCAAAGAAGGTTGAATTGGATGGAAGAAAGTGATGGAGTAGACTTAATCGGAAGGTATAATGTTGGGTACGAGCAACATATTCGTTGGAAGATAGTGCCTCTTGACTCCGAGTTTCATTGGGAAGCGTATAAGGAGAGTGTGTTGGCCTCACCAGATAAATCATTTGAGTTATTTGCCACAAAGGTTGTTCGTGCTCGGTTGCACATTGATTTGAATAGGCGTGCATGTTCATATGATGTTAGAAGCCCGGTTCAAAATTCAACACATGTCACTCCGGATGTGCATGACACAACAATGAGCCAACCTCCAATGACCCAACCTTTGAGCCCCGTAGGGAATGACCAACTTGATAATCAAGACTTGCACATGGATGGTGATGAGTTTGAGGGTGATGACTCGGAGGCTTATCTTCATGACCATTATGTTGGCGATGTTGAGGCAAATTGCATGAAAGCGGACATGGACCATGACATTTCATACAATAGGTCCTATGCGTGGGACTCGGAGGACGAAGGCCCGGATGAAGAAAGAGATGAGGATGGCTTGACGGCTAAAGAAACCAATACTTTCAAGAAGGTAATAGGCGTAGTCACAAGACATCATTGTTCCGTGATCTAAGCCTAGGCGATAAGGCGATTGTTGATGGTGGCACAAGTAAAATGATTGCACCAAGGTTAACTTCAAAGCGAAATACCAAAGCAAGTGTGTCTAGTGTTAGTGAAGGAACAATCTTTGAAAGCTTGGTAGAACTTCAAATATGGGTCAAGGACTACGCGGTTAAGTTTCATCGACCATTCTTTGTGAAGAAGTCAAATTCCAAATTGCGTTATGTGGTCCAATGTGAGGAACACAAGAATCATTACCCTTGGGTTATCCGTGCAACATGTGTCAAAGGCGGGCCACAATGGAAGATTACAAGTTCCGTGTTTCAGCATCGATTAGTGGCAAGGATATTGATGATGCTAACGTAAAGGATGATCACCGTCAATTGACCTCAAAATTCATTGCATATCGATTTTCACCCTCCATAAATATACTCAATAGTGTAGGAGGTTTTTGAGTACACGGTGAAGTATGGGAAGGCATGGAAGGCCAAGAAAGTTGCCTTTCAGATATTGTATGGTGGTTGGGAAGAATCATACAACTGCCTCGCGATGGTGTTGAAAGCGATGGCGACAGAAAATCCTGGCATGTATGTGGTGGAGCCAGATGGCGTGAGAACAATGATATACAACGATGCAACCGTTCGAATATTTGGACGTGCATTCTGGACTTTTGAGCCATGCATTAGGGCCTTCAAGCATTGTAGGCTGGTTATGTCTGTGGATGGGACATTTCTGACCGGCCAGTTCAAGGGCACATTGTTGATCGCCGTTGCTAATGATGTTGGTGAAAAATTGGTTCCATTGGCTTTCGCTTTGGTGTCGACGGAGAACAATGACAACTAAAAGTGGTTTCTTAATCTAGTGAGGACCAAAGTAATTGGACCTGAAAGAGAGGTTTGCGTCATCTCGGACCACCACCCAAGGATACTCAATGCAGGGAAGATTGACATTCCAGGACATCCTCATGTGCACCATAGGTGGTGCATGAGGCATTTTGTGTCTGACTTAACAAACATAAGTTCATGTCATCAAGCCCTCGGCAAATACTACAAGTCCTTGACAAACATAAGTTCACGACATCAAGACTTCGACAAATACTACAAGTCCTTGAAAAATACTACAAATGCATCATTTCCATCCTTTCCCCCTCTTAGCCGGTGCAGCATCCTTCCCCTTCACTAAGCGCCTTTTCCTCTGCAGCTGCGGCACCTCCTCTTCCTCCTCCTCTGAAGCGGCCTCGATCATCGGGTCCTTACGTGCCTTCCTTGCGTATTTGTGCAGAGCATACTTTCCACGCCTTTGACTAGGTCGAGGTGCATCTGTTAGGTAACATAGTAATTTAAAAAAAATTCCTACACACACAGGATCATGGTGATGCATAGCAACGAGAGGGGAGAGTGTTGTCCACGCACCCTCGTAGACCGTCAAGCGGAAGCGTTATGACAATGCGGTTGATGTAGTCGTACGTCTTCACGATCGACGGATCCTCAGTACCGAACGTACGGCACCTCCGCGTTCAGCACACGTTCAGCTCGGTGACATCCCACGAATTCACGATCCAGTAGAGCTCGGGGAAGAGTTTCGTCAGCACGACGGCGTGGTGACAATGTTGATGAAGTTCTGCAGCAGGGCTTCGCCTAAACACCACTACAGTATGACCGAGGTGGATTATGGTGGAGGAGGGCACTGCGCACGGCTGAGAGAGATCTTTGTGATCAACTTGTGTGTCTAGAGGTGCCCCCTACCCCTGTATATAAAGGAGCAAGGGGGAGGCCCGCCGGCCCTTGTTGGCGCGCCTAGGAGGAGGAATCCTCCTCCTAGTAGGAGTAGGATTCCTCCCTTTCCTACTTCTACTAGGAGGGGGAAAGGCATGGAGAGAAAGAGAAGGAAAGGGGGGCGCCCCCCTTCTCCTAGTACAATTTGAACAGGGGGAAGGGGGCGCGCTTCCTGCCCTAGGCCGGCCCCTCTCTCTTTCCCTTATGGCCCAACAAGGCCCATTAGCCCCCGGGGGGTTCCGGTAACCCCTCCGGTACTCCGGTAAAATCCTGATTTCATCCGGAACTATTTTGATGTCCAAATGTAGGCTTCCAATATATCAATATTTATGTCTCAACCATTTCGAGACTCCTCGTCATGTCCGTGATCACATTCGGGACTCCGAACTACCTTCGGTATATCAAAATATATAAACTCATAAAAACCGATCATCACGGAACTTTAAGCGTGCGGACCCCACGGGTTCGAGAACTATGTAGACATGACCGAGACACGTCTCGGGTCAATAACCAATAGCGGAACCTGGATGCTCATATTGGTTCCTACATATTCTACGAAAATCTTTATCGGTCAAACCGCACAACATTATACGTTGTTCTCTTTGTCATCAGTATGTTATTTGTCCGAGATTCGATCGTCGGTATCTCAATACCTAGTTCAATCTCGTTACCGGCAAGTCTCTTTACTTGTTCCGTAATACATCATCCCATAACTAACTCATTAGTTATCATGCTTGCAAGGCTTATAGTGATGTGTATTACCGAGAGGGCCCAGAGATACCTCTCCGACAATCGGAGTGACAAATCCTAATCTTGATCTATGTCAACTCAAAAAGTAACATTTGAGACACCTGTAGAGCACCTTTATAATCACCCAGTTACGTTGTGACGTTTGGTAGCACATAAAGTGTTCCTCCGGTATTCGGGAGTTGCATAATCTCATAGTGATAAGAACATGTATAAGTCATGAAGAAAGCAATAGTAGTAAACAAATGATCAAGTGCTAAGCTAACGGAATGGGTCAAGTCAATCACATCATTCTCCTAATGATGTGATTCCATTGATCAAATAACAATTCATGTCTATGGTTAGGAAACTTAACCATCTTTGATCAATGAGCTAGTCAAGTAGAGACATACTAGTGACGCTATGTTTGTCTATGTATTCACACATGTATTATGTTTCCGGTTAATACAATTCTAGCATAAATAATAAACATTTATCATGAAATAAGGAAATAAATAATAACTTTATTATTGCCTTTAAGGCATATTTCCTTCAGTCTCCCACTTGCACTAGAGTCAATAATCTAGATTACACGGTAAAGATTTTAACACCCAAGGAGCCTTGGTGCTGATCATGTTTTGTTCATGGAAGAGGCTTAGTCAACGGGTCGGCAACATTCATATCCGTATGTATCTTGCAAATCTCTATGTCTGCCACCTGGACTTGATCCCGGATGGAGTTGAAGCATCTCTTGATGTGCTTGCTTCTCTTGTGAAATGCGGATTCCTTTGCCAACGCAATGCCACCAGTATTGTCACAAAAATTCATTGGACCCGATGCACTAGGTATGACACCTAGATCGGATATGAACTCCTACATTCGTTGCTTCCAAAGCAGCAATGTACTCCGCTTCACATGTAGATCCCGCCACGACGCTCTATTTAGAACTGCTCCAACTGGCAGCTCCACCGTTTAATATAAACACGTATCCGGCTTGTGATTTAGAATCGTCCAGATCAGTGTCAAAGCTTGCATCAACGTAACCATTTACGATGAGCTCTTTGTCACCTCCATAAACGAGAAACATATCCTTGGTCCTTTTCAAGTACTTCAGAATGTTCTTGACCGTTGTCCAGTGATCCACTCCTGGATTATTTTGGTACCTCCCTGCTAGGCTAATAGCAAGGCACACATCAAGTCTGGTACACAACATTGCATACATGATAGAGCCTATGGCTGAAGCATAGGAAACACTTTTTATTTTCTCTCTATCTTCTGCAGTGGTCGGGCATTGAGTCTTACTCAACTTCATACCCTGTAACACAGGTAAGAACCCTTTCTTAGCTTGATCCATTTTTAACTTCTTCAAAACTTTATCAAGGTATGTGCTTTGTGGAAGTCCAATTAAGCGCATTGATCTATCTCTATAGATCTTGATGCCCAATATATAAGCAGCTTCACAGAGGTCTTTCATTGAAAAACTCTTATTCAAGTATCCTTTTATGCTATCCAGAAATTCTATATCATTTCCAATCAACAGTATATCATCCACATATAATATTAGAAATGCTATAGAGCTCCCACTCACTTTCTTGTAAATACAGGCTTCTCCAAAAGTCTGTATAAAACCATATGCTTTGATTACACTATCAAAACATTTATTCCAACTCCGAGAGGCTTGCACCAGTCCATAAATGGATCGCTGGAGCTTGCACACTTTGTTAGCTCCCTTTGGATCGATAAAACCTTCAAGTTACTGAAGGAAATATGCCCTAGAGGCAATAATAAAGTTATTATTTATTTCCTTATAATCATGATAAATGTTTATTATTCATGCTAGAATTGTATTAACCGGAAACATAATACATGTGTGAATACATAGACAAACAAAGTGTCACTAGTATGCCTCTACTTGACTAGCTCGTTAATCAAAGATGGTTATGTTTCCTAACCATGAACAATGAGTTGTTATTTGATTAACGAGATCACATCATTGAAGAGAATGATCTGATTGACATGACCCATTCCATTAGCTTAGCACCCGATCGTTTAGTATGTTGCTATTGCTTTCTTCATGACTTATACATGTTCCTATAACTATGAGATTATGCAACTCCCGTTTACTGGAGGAACACTTTGGGTACTACCAAACGTCACAACGTAACTGGGTGATTATAAAGGAGTACTACAGGTGTCTCCAAAGGTACATGTTGGGTTGGCGTTTTTCGAGATTAGGTTTTGTCACTCCGATTGTCAGAGAGGTATCTCTGGGCCCTCTCGGTAATGCACATCACTTAAGACTTGCAAGCATTGCAACTAAATGAGTTAGTTGCGTGATGATGTATTACAGAATGAGTAAAGAGACTTGCCAGCAACAAGATTGAACTAGGTATTGGAATACCGACGATCGAATCTCGGGCAAGTAACATACCGATGACAAAGGGAACTACGTATGTTGTTATGCGGTCTGACCGGTAAAGATCTTCGTAGAATATGTAGGAGCCAATATGGGCATCCAGGTCCCGCTATTGGTTATTGACTGGAGACATGTCTCGGTCATGTCTACATTGTTCTCGAACCCGTAGGGTCCGCACGCTTAAGGTTACGATGACAGTTATATTATGAGTTTATGCATTTTGATGTACCGAAGGTTGTTCGGAGTCCCGGATGTGATCACGGACATAACGAGGAGTCTCGAAATGGTCGAGACATAAAGATTGATATATTGGAAGCCTATGTTTGGATATCAGAAGTGTTCCGGGTGAAATCGGGATTTTACCGGAGTACCGGAGGTTACCGGAACCCCCCGGGAGCTAAATGGGCCTTAGTGGAAAAGAGAAGAGGCAGCCCTACATGGGCCGCGCGCCCCTCCCCTCCTTGGTCCGAATTGGACAAGGAGAGGGGGCTGGCCCCTCTCTCTCTTTCCCCCCCTCCACAAGTCCTATTCCAACTAGGATTGGGGGGGGGGGAATCCTACTCCCATAGGGAGTAGGACTCTCCTGGCGCGCCCTATGTGGCTGGCCAGCCTCCCCCCTTTTGGTCCTTTATATACTGAGGCAGAGGCACCCTAGAACACACAAGTTGATCCACGTGATCTATTCTTTAGCCGTGTGCGGCGCCCCCAGCCACCATAGTCCTCGATAATACTGTAGCGGAGTTTAGGCGAAGCCCTGCTGCTGTAGTGCATCAAGATCATCACCACGCCGTCATGCTGACGGAACTCTTCCTCGACACTTTGCTGGATCAGAGTCCGGGGATCGTCATCGAGCTGAACGTGTGCTCGAACTCGGTGGTGCCGTAGTTTCGGTGCTTGATCGGTCGGATCGTGAAGACGTACGACTACATCAACCAAACGCTTCCGTTGTCGATCTACTAGGTATGTAGATCACACTCCCCCCCCCTCGTTGCTATGCATCACATGATCTTGCGTGTGCGTAGCAATTTTTTTTTGAAATTACTACGAAACCCAACAGTGGCATCCGAGCCTAGGTTTTATATGTTGATGTTATATGCACGAGTAGAACACAAGTGAGTTGTGGGCGATATAAGTCATACTGCCTACCAGCATGTCATACTTTGGTTCGGCGGTATTGTTGGATGAAGCGGCCCAGACCGACATTACGCGTACGCTTACGCGAGGCCGGTTCTCCCGACGTGCTTTGCACAGAGGTGGCTTGTGGGTGACAGTTTCTCCAACTTTAGTTGAACCAAGTATGGCTACGCCCGGTCCTTGCGAAGGATAAAACGGAGTCAAATTGACAAACTATCGTTGTGGTTTTGATGCATAGGTGAGATTGGTTCTTACTTAAAGCCCGTAGCAGCCACGTAAAACTTGCAACAACAAAGTAGAGGACGTCTAACTTGTTTTTGCAGGGCATGTCGTGATGTGATATGGTCAAGACATGATGCTGAATTTTATTGTATGAGATGATCATGTTTTGTAACTAAGTTATCGGCAACCGGCAGGAGCCATATGGTTGTCGCTTTATTGTATGCAATGAAATCGCGATGTAATGCTTTACTTTATCACTAAACGGTAGCGATAGTCGTGGAAGCTCAAGCTTGGCAAGGCGACAACGATGCTACGATGGAGATCAAGGTGGCACGCCGGTGACGATGGTGATCACAACGGTGCTTCGGAGATGGAGATCACAAGCACAAGATGATGATGGCCATATCATATCACTTATATTGATTGCATTTGATGTTTATCCTTTATGCATCTTATCTTGCTTTGATTGACGGTAGCATTATAAGATGATCTCTCACTAATTATCAAGAAGTGTTCTCCCTGAGTATGCACCGTTGCGAAAGTTCTTTGTGCTGAGACACCACGTGATGATCGGGTGTGATAGGTTCTACGTTCAAATACAACAGGTGCAAAACAGTTGCACACGCGGAATACTCAGGTTATACTTGACGAGCCAAGCATATACAGATATGGCCTCGGAACACGGAGACCGAAAGGTCGAGCGTGAATCATATAGTAGATATGATCAACACAATGATGTTCACCAATGAAAACTACTGCATCTCACGTGATGATCGGACATGGTTTAGTTGATTTGGATCACGTAATCACTTAGAGGATTAGAGGGATGTCTATCTAAGTGGGAGTTCTTTAAGTAAATTAACTGAACTTAAATTTATCATGAAACTTAGTACCTGATTAGTATCTTGCTTGATTGTAGATAGATGGCTCGTGCTGTTGTTCTGTTGAATTTTAATGCGTTCCTTGAGAAAGCAAAGTTGAAAGATGATGGTAACAATTACACGGACTGGGTCCGTAACTTGAGGATTATCCTCATTGCTGCACAGAAGAATTACGTCCTGGAAGCACCGCTGGGTGCCAGGCCTGCTGCAGGAGCAACGCCGGATGTTATGAACGTCTGGCAGAGCAAAGCTGATGACTACTCGATAGTTCAGTGTGCCATGCTTTACGGCTTAGAATCGGGACTTCAACGACGTTTTGAACGTCATGGAGCATATGAGATGTTCCAGGAGTTGAAGTTAATATTTCAAGCAAATGCCCGGATTGAGAGATATGAAGTCTCCAATAAGTTCTATAGCTGCAAGATGGAAGAGAACAGTTCTGTTAGTGAGCATATACTCAAAATGTCTGGGTATAATAATCACTTGATTCAATTGGGAGTTAATCTTCCAGATGATTGCGTCATTGAGAGAATTCTCCAATCACTGCCACCAAGCTAAGAGAGCTTCGTGATGAACTATAATATGCAAGGGATGAATAAGACTATTCCCGAGCTCTTCACGATGCTGAAAGCTGCGGAGGTAGAAATCAAGAAGGAGCATCAAGTGTTGATGGTCAACAAGACCACTAGTTTCAAGAAAAAGGGCAAAGGGAAGAAGAAGGGGAACTTCAAAAAGAACGGCAAGCAAGTTGCTACTCAAGAGAAGAAACCCAAACCTGGACCTAAGCCTGAAACTGAGTGCTTCTATTGCAAGCAGACTGGTCACTGGAAGCGGAACTGCCCCAAGTATTTGGCGGATAAGAAGGATGGCAAGGTGAACAAAGGTATATGTGATATACATGTTATTGATGTGTACCTTACTAATGCTCGCAGTAGCACCTGGGTATTTGATACTGGTTCTGTTGCTAATATTTGCAACTCAAAACAGGGACTACGGATCAAGCGAAGATTGGTTAAGGACGAGGTGACGATGCGCGTGGGAAACGGTTCCAAAGTCGATGTGATCGCAGTCGGCACGCTACCTCTACATCTACCTTCGGGATTAGTATTAGACCTAAATAATTGTTATTTGGTGCCAGCGTTAAGCATGAACATTATATCTGGATCTTGTTTGATGCGAGACGGTTATTCATTTAAATCGGAGAATAATGGTTGTTCTATTTATATGAGTAATATCTTTTATGGTCATGCACCCTTGAAGAGTGGTCTATTCTTGTTGAATCTCGATAGTAGTAACACACATATTCATAATGTTGAAGCCAAAAGATGCAGAGTTGATAATGAGAGTGCAACTTATTTGTGGCACTGCCGTTTAGGTCATATCGGTGTAAAGCGCATGAAGAAACTCCATACTGATGGACTTTTGGAACCACTTGATTATGAATCACTTGGTACTTGCGAACCGTGCCTCATGGGCAAGATGACTAAAACGCCGTTCTCCGGTACTATGGAGAGAGCAACAGATTTGTTGGAAATCATACATACAGACGTATGTGGTCCGATGAATATTGAGGCTCGTGGCGGATATCGTTATTTTCTCACCTTCACAGATGATTTAAGCAGATATGGGTATATCTACTTAATGAAACATAAGTCTGAAACATTTGAAAAGTTCAAAGAATTTCGGAGTGAAGTTGAAAATCATCGTAACAAGAAAATAAAGTTTCTACGATCTGATCGTGGAGGAGAATATTTGAGTTACGAGTTTGGTGTACATTTGAAAAATTGTGGAATAGTTTCGCAACTCACGCCACCCGGAACACCTCAGCGTAATGGTGTGTCCGAACGTCGTAATCGTACTTTACTGGATATGGTGCGATCTATGATGTCTCTTACTGATTTACCGCTATCGTTTTGGGGATACGCTCTAGAGACGGCCGCATTCACATTAAATAGGGCACCATCAAAATCTGTTGAGACGACGCCTTATGAACTGTGGTTTGGCAAGAAACCAAAGTTGTCGTTTCTGAAAGTTTGGGGCTGCGATGCTTATGTGAAAAAACTTCAACCTGATAAGCTCGAACCCAAATCGGAGAAATGTGTCTTCATAGGATATCCAAAGGAAACTATTGGATACACCTTCTATCACAGATCCGAAGGCAAGACTTTTGTTGCTAAATTCGGAAACTTTCTGGAGAAGGAGTTTCTCTCAAAAGAAGTGAGTGGGAGGAAAGTAGAACTTGACGAGGTAACTGTACCTGCTCCCTTATTGGAAAGTAGTACATCACAGAAAACTATTTCTATGACACCTACACCAGTTAGTGAGGAAGCTAATGATGATGATCATGAAACTTCAGAACAAGATACTACTGAACCTCGTAGATCAACCAGAGTAAGATCCGCACCAGAGTGGTACGGTAATCCCGTTCTGGAAGTCATGCTACTAGATCATGATGAACCTACGAACTATGAAGAAGCAATGGTGAGCCCAAATTCCGCAAAGTGGCTTGAAGCCATGAAATCTGAGATGGGATCCATGTATGAGAACAAAGTATGGACTTTGGTTGACTTGCCCGATGATCGGCAAGCAATTGAGAATAAATGGATCTTCAAGAAGAAGAATGACGCTGACGGTAATATTACTGTCTACAAAGCTTGACTTGTCGCAAAAGGTTTCCGGCAAGTTCAAGGGATTGACTACGATGAGACCTTCTCACCCGTTGCGATCTTAAGTCTGTCCGAATCATGTTAGCAATTGCCGCATTTTATGATTATGAAATTTGGCAGATGGATGTCAAAACTGCATTCTTGAATGGATTTCCGGAAGAAGAGTTGTATGATGCAACCAGAAGGTTTTGTCGATCCAAAGGGAGCTAACAAAGTGTGCAAGCTCCAGCGATCCATTTATGGACTGGTGCAAGCCTCTCGGAGTTGGAATAAACGCTTTGATAGTGTGATCAAGCATTTGGTTTTATACAGACTTTTGGAGAAGCCTGTATTTACAAGAAAGTGAGTGGGAGCTCTGTAGCATTTCTGATATTATATGTAGATGACATATTATTAATTGGAAATGATATAGAATTTCTGGATAGCATAAAGGGATACTTGAATAAGAGTTTTTCAATGAAAGACCTCGGTGAAGCTGCTTACATATTAGGCATTAAGATCTATAGAGATAGATCAAAACGCTTAATTGGACTTTCACAAACCACATACCTTGAATTTTTTTTGAAGAAGTTCAAAATGGATCAAGCAAAGAAAGGGTTCTTGCCTGTGTTACAAGGTGTGAAGTTGAGTAAGACTCAATGCCCGACCACTGTAGAAGATAGAGAGAATATGAAAGATGTTCCCTATGCAATGCTGTGTACCAGACCTGATGTGTGCCTTGCTATAAGTCTAGCAGGGAGGTACCAAAGTAATCCAGGGGTGGATCACTGGACAACGGTCAAGAACATCCTGAAATACCTGAAAAGGACTAAGGATATGTTTCTCATATATGGAGGTGACAAAGAGCTCATCGTAAAAGGTTACGTTGATGCAAGCTTTGACACTGATCCGGACGATTCTAAATCGCAAACCGGATACGTGTTTACATTAAACGGTGGAGCTGTCAGTTGGTGCAGTTCTAAACAAAGCGTTGTAGCGGGATCGACATGTGAAGCGGAGTACATAGCTGCTTCGGAAGCAGCAAATGAAGGAGTCTGGATGAAGGAGTTCATATCCGATCTGGGTGTCTTACCTAGTGCATCGGGTCCAATGAAAATCTTTTATGACAATACTGGTGCAATTGCCTTGGCAAAGGAATCCAGATGTTGCAAGAGAACCAAGCACATCAAGAGACGCTTCAATTCCATCCGGGATCTAGTCCAGGTGGGAGACATAGAGATTTGCAAGATACATACGGATCTGAATATTGCAGACCCGTTGACTAAGCCTCTTCCACGAGCAAAACATGATCAGCACCAAGGCTCCATGGGTGTTAGAATCATTACTGTGTAATCTAGATTATTGACTCTAGTGCAAGTGGGAGACTGAAGGAAATATGCCCTAGAGGAAATAATAAAGTTATTATTTATTTCCTTATAATCATGATAAATGTTTATTATTCATGCTAGAATTGTATTAACCGGAAACATAATACATGTGTGAATACATAGACAAACAAAGTGTCACTAGTATGCCTCTACTTGACTAGCTCGTTAATCAAAGATGGTTATGTTTCCTAACCATGAACAATGAGTTGTTATTTGATTAACGGGATCACATCATTGAAGAGAATGATCTGATTGACATGACCCATTCCATTAGCTTAGCACCCGATCGTTTAGTATGTTGCTATTGCTTTCTTCATGACTTATACATGTTCCTATAACTATGAGATTATGCAACTCCCGTTTACTGGAGGAACACTTTGGGTACTACCAAACGTCACAACGTAACTGGGTGATTATAAAGGAGTACTACAGGTGTCTCCAAAGGTACATGTTGGGTTGGCGTATTTCGAGATTAGGTTTTGTCACTCCGATTGTCGGAGAGGTATCTCTGGGCCCTCTCGGTAATGCACATCACTTAAGCCTTGCAAGCATTGCAACTAAATGAGTTAGTTGCGTGATGATGTATTACAGAACGAGTAAAGAGACTTGCCAGCAACGAGATTGAACTAGGTATTGGAATACCGACGATCGAATCTCGGGCAAGTAACATACCGATGACAAAGGGAACGACGTATGTTGTTATGCGGTCTGACCGATAAAGATCTTCGTAGAATATGTAGGAGCCAATATGGGCATCCAGGTCCCGCTATTGGTTATTGACTGGAGACATGTCTCGGTCATGTCTACATTGTTCTCGAACCCGTAGGGTCCACACGCTTAAGGTTACGGTGACAGTTATATTATGAGTTTATGCATTTTGATGTACCGAAGGTTGTTCGGAGTCCCGGATGTGATCACGGACATAACGAGGAGTCTCGAAATGGTCAAGACATAAATATTGATATATTGGAAGCCTATGTTTGGATATCGGAAGTGTTCCGGGTGAAATCGGGATTTTACCGGAGTACCGAGAGGTTACCGGAACCCCCCGGGAGCTAAATGGGCCATGATGGGCCTTAGTGGAAAAGAGAAGAGGCAGCCCTACATGGGCCGCGCGCCCCTCCCCTCCCTTGGTCCGAATTGGACAAGGAGAGGGGGTCGGCCCCTCTCTCTCTTTTCCCCCCTCCACAAGTCCTATTCCAACTAGGATTGGGGGGGGGGAATCTTACTCCCAGAGGGAGTAGGACTCTCCTGGCGCGCCCTATGTGGCCGGCCAGCCTCCCCCCTTTTGGTCCTTTATATACTGAGGCAGAGGCGCCCTAGAACACACAAATTGATCCACGTGATCTATTCCTTAGCCGTGTGCGGCGCCCCCAGCCACCATAGTCCTCGATAATACTGTAGCGGAGTTTAGGCGAAGCCCTGCTGCTGTAGTGCATCAAGATCGTCACCACGCCGTCGTGCTGACGGAACTCTTCCCCGACACTTTGCTGGATCGGAGTCCGGGGATCGTCATCGAGCTGAACATGTGCTCGAACTCGGAGGTGCCGTAGTTTCGGTGCTTGATCGGTCGGATCGTGAAGACGTACGACTACATCAACCAAACGCTTCCGTTGTCGATCTACTAGGTATGTAGATCACACTCCCCCCTCGTTGCTATGCATCACATGATCTTGCGTGTGCGTAGGATTTTTTTTTGAAATTACTACGAAACCCAACAGCATCATATACAACTCTTCTTCCAGAAATCCATTCAGGAATGCAGTCTTTACATCCATTTGCCAAATTTCATAATCATAAAATGTGGCAATTGCTAACATGATTCGGACGGACTTAAGCATCGCTACGGGTGAGAAGGTCTCATCGTAGTCAACTCCTTGAACTTGTCGAAAACCTTTTGCAACAAGTCGAGCTTTGTAGACAGTAACATTACCGTCAGCGTTTGTCTTCTTCTTGAAGATCCATTTGTTCTCGATGGCTTGTCGATCATCGGGCAAGTCAACCAAAGTCCACACTTTGTTCTCATACATTGATCCCATCTCAGATTTCATGGCCTCAAGCCATTTTGCGGAATCTGGGCTCATCATCGCTTCCTCATAGTTCGTAGGTTCGTCATAGTCAAGTAACATGACCTCCAGAACTGGATTACCGTACCACTTTGGTGTGGATCTTGTTCTGGTTGACCTACGAGGTTCGGTAGTAACTTGACCTGAAGTTTCATGATCATAATCATTAGCTTCCTCACTAATTGGTGTAGATGTCACACGAACCGGTTTCTGTGATGAACTACTTTCCAATAAGGGAGCAGGTACAATTACCTCATCAACTTCTACTTTCCTCCCACTCACTTCTTTTGAGAGAAACTCCTTCTTTAGGAAGGATCCATTCTTAGCAACGAATATCTTGCCTTCGGATCTGTCATAGAAGGTGTACCCAATAGTTTCCTTTGGGTATCCTATGAAGACACATTTCTCTTATTTGGATTCGAGCTTATCAGGTTGAAGCTTTTTCACATAAGCATCGCAGCCCCAAACTTTAAGAAACGACAACTTTGGTTTCTTGCCAAACCATAGTTCATAAGGCATCGTCTCAACGGATTTTGATGGTGCCCTATTTAACATGAATGCAGCCGTCTCTAAATTATAACCCCAAAACGATAGCGGTAAATCAGTAAGAGACATCATAGATCGCACCATATCTAGTAAAGTACGATTACGACGTTCGGACACACCATTACGCTGTGGTGTTCCGGGTGACGTGAGTTGTGAAACTATTCCGCATTGTTTCAAATGTACGCCAAACTCGTAACTCAAATATTCTCCTCCACGATCAGATCATAGAAACTTTATTTTCTTGTTACGATGATTTTCCACTTCACTCTGAAATTCTTTGAACTTTTTAAATGTTTCAGACTTATGTTTCATTAAGTAGATATACCCGTATCTGCTTAAATCATCTGTGAAGGTGAGAAAATAACGATACTCGCCGCGAGCCTCAATATTCATCGGACCACATACATCAGTATGTATGATTTCCAACAAATCTGTTGCTCGCTCCATAGTTC
The DNA here is from genome assembly GCF_018294505.1 of Triticum aestivum. Taxonomy (NCBI): domain Eukaryota; kingdom Viridiplantae; phylum Streptophyta; class Magnoliopsida; order Poales; family Poaceae; genus Triticum; species Triticum aestivum. Next base: position 189,661,136 of record NC_057809.1, on the reverse strand, counting down.
CGGAGAATGACGTTTTAGTCATCTTGCCCATAAGGCATGGTTCGCAAGTACCAAGTGATTCATAATAAAGTGATTCCAAAAGTCCATCAGTATGGAGTTTCTTCATGCACTTTATACCAATATGACTCAAACGGCAGTGCCACAAATAAGTTGCACTATAATTATCAGCTCTGCATCTTTTGGCTTCAACATTATGAATATGTGTATCACTACTATCGAGATTCAACAAGGATAGACCACTCTTTAAGGCTGCATGACCATAAAAGATATTACTCATATAAATAGAACAACCATTATTCTCAGATTTAAATGAATATCAGTCCCGCATCAAACAAGATCCAGATATAATGTTCATGCTTAACGCTGGCACCAAATAACAATTATTTAGGTCCAAAACTAATCCCGAAGGTAGATGTAGAGGTAGCATGCCGATGGAGATCACATCGACTTTGGAACCATTGCCCACGCGCATCGTCACCTCGTCCTTAGCCAGTCTTCACTTAATCCGTAGTCCCTGTTTCGAGTTGCAAATATTAACAACAGAACCAGTATCAAATACCCAGGTGCTACTGCGAGCTCTAGTAAGGTACACATCAATAACATGTATATCACATATACCTTTGTTCACCTTGCCATCGTTCTTATCCGCCAAATACTTGGGGCAGTTCCGCTTCTAGTGACCAGTCTGTTTTTAGTAGAAGCACTCAGTCTCAGGCTTAGGTCCAGACTTGGGTTTCTTCTCCTGAGCAGCAACTTGTTTGTCGTTTTTTTTGAAGTTCTCCTTCTTCTTCCCTTTGCCCCATTTCTTGAAACTGGTGATTTTATTGACCATCAACACTTGATGCTCCTTCTTGATTTCTACCTCCGCAGCTTTTAGCATCGCGAAGAGCTCGGAAATTGTCTTATTCATCCCTTGCATATTATAGTTCATCATGAAGCTTTTGTAGCTTGATGGCAGTGATTGAAGAACTCTGTCAATGACATTGTCAACAGGAAGATTAACTCCTAGTTGAGTCAAGTGATTATGATACCCAGACATTTTGAGTATATGCTCACTGACAGAACTATTCTCCTCCATTTTGCAGCTATATAATTTATTGGAGACTTCATATCTCTCAATCCAGGCATTTGCTTGAAATATTAACTTCAACTCCTGGAACATCGCATATGCTCCATACGTTCAAAATGTCGTTGAACTCCTAGTTCTAAGCCGTAAAGTATGGCACACTAAACTATCGAGTAGTCATCAGCTTTACTCTGCCAAACGTTCTTAACGTTGTCAGCAACATCTGTAGCAGGCCTGGCACCCAACGGTGCTTCCAGAAATTAATTCTTCTGTGCAGCAATGAGGATAATCCTCAAGTTATGGACCCAGTCTGTGTAATTGCTATCATCATCTTTCAACTTTGCTTTCTCAAGGAACGCATTAAAATTCAACGGAACAACAACACGGGCCATCTATCTACAACAACATAGATAAGCAAAATACTATCAGGTACTAAGTTCATGATAAATTTAAGTTTAATTAATCATATTACTTAAGAACTCCCACTTAGATAGACATCCCTATAATCATCTAAGTGATCACTTGGTCCATATCAACTAAACCATAACCGATCATCACGTGAAATGGAGTAGTTTTTAATGGTGAACATCACTATGTTGATCATATCTACTATATGATTCACGCCCGACCTTTCGGTCTCAGTGTTCCGAGGCCATATCTGCATATGCTAGGCTCGTCAAGTTTAACCTGAGTATTCTGCGTGTGCAAATCTGGCTTGCACCCGTTGTAGACGGACGTAGAGCTTATCACACCCGATCATCTCGTGGTGTCTCGGCACGACAAACTTTGGCAACGGTGCATACTCAGGAAGAACACTTTTATCTTGAAATTTAGTGAGAGATCGTCTTATAATGCTACCATCAAACAAAGCAGAATAAGATGCATAAAAGATAAACATCACATGCAATCAATATAAGTGATATGATATGACCATCATCATCTTGTGCTTGTGATCTCCATATCCGAAGCACCATCATGATCACCATCGTCACCGGCGCGACACCTTGATCTCCATCGTAACATCGTTGTCGTCTCGCCAACTATTGCTTCTACGACTATCGCTACTGCTTAGTGATAAAGTAAAGTAATTACAGGGCGATTGCATTGCATACAATAAAGCGACAACCATATGGCTCCTGCCAGTTGCCGATAACTCCGTTACAAAACATGATCATCTCATACAATAAATATAACATCATGTCTTGACCATATCACATCACAACATGCCCTGCAAAAACAAGTTAGACGTTCTCTACTTTGTTGCTGCAAGTTTTACGTGGCTGCTACGGGCTTAGGAAGAACTGTTCTTACCTACGCATCAAAACCACAACGATAGCTCATCAAGTTGGTGTTGCTTTAACCTTCTCAAGGACCGGGCGTAGCCACACTCGGTTCAACTAAAGTTGGAGAAACTGACACCCGCCAGCCACCTATGTGCAAAGCACCTCGGTAGAACCAGTCTCGCGTAAGCGTACGCGTAATGTCGGTCTGGACCGCTTCATCCAACAATATCGCCGAACCAAAGTATGACATGCTGGTAAGCAGTATGACTTGTGTCGTCCACAAATCACTTGTGTTCTACTCGTGCATATAAAATCTACGCATAAAACCAGGCTTGGATGCCACTGTTAGGTAACGTAGCAATTTCAAAAAAATTCCTACGCACACACATGATCATGGTGATGCATAGCAATGAGAGGGGAGAGTGTTGTCCACGTATCCTCATAGACCGTTAAGTGGAAGCGTTATGACAACGCGGTTGATGTAGTCGTGCGTCTTCACGATCGACCGATCCTCAGTACCGAACATACGGCACCTCCGCGTTCAGCACACGTTCAGCTCGGTGAGACGGTGACGTCCCACGAACTAACGATCCAGTAGAGCTCGGGGAAGAGTTTTGTCAGCACGACGGCGTGGTAACAATGTTGATGAAGTTTTGCAGCAGGGCTTCGCCTAAACACCACTACAGTATGACCGAGGTGGATTATGGTGGAGGGGGCACCGCACACGGCTGGGAGAGATCTTTGTGATCAACTTGTGTGTCTAGAGGTGTCCCCTGCCCCTGCATATAAAGGAGCAAGGGGGAGGATGGCCGGCCCTTGTTGGCGCGCCTAGGAGGAGGAATCCTCCTCCTAGTCCTTTCCTACTCCTACTAGGAGGGGGAAAGGCAGGGAGAGAAAGAGAAGGAAAGGGGGGCGCCGCCCCCACTTCTCCTAGTCCAATTTGGACAGGGGGAAGGGGCGCGCTACCTGCCCTAGGCCGGCCCCTCTCTCTTTCCCTTATGGCCTAACAAGGCCCATTAGTCCCAGGGGGGTTCTGGTAACCCCTCCGGTACTCCGGTAAAATCCCGATTTTACCCGGAACTATTTCGATGTCCAAATGTAGGCTTTCAATATATCAATCTTTATGTCTTGACCATTTCGAGACTCCTTGTCATGTCCGTGATCACATCCGGGACTCAGAACTACCTTCGGTACATCAAAACATATAAACTCATAAAACCGATCGTCATAGAACTTTAAGCGTGCGGACCCTATGGGTTCGAGAACTATGTAGACATGACCGAGACACGTCTCCGGTCAATAACCAATAGCGGAATCTGGATGCTCATATTGGTTCCTACATATTCTATGAAGATCTTTATCGGTCAACCCGCACAACATTATACGTTGTTCTCTTTGTCATCGGTATGTTACTTGTCCGAGATTCGATCGTCGGTATCTCAATACCTAGTTCAATCTCGTTATCGGCAAGTCTCTTTACTCGTTCCATAATACATCACCTCATAACTAACTCATTAGTTATCATGCTTGCAAAGCTTATAGTGATGTGTATTACCGAGACGGCCCAGAGATACCTCTCCGACAATCAGAGTGACAAATCCTAATCTTGATCTATGTCAATTCAACAAGTACCATTGGAGACACCTGTAGAGCACCTTTATAATCACCCAGTTATGTTGTGACGTTTGGTAGCACACAAAGTGTTCCTCTGGTATTCGAGAGTTGCATAATCTCATAGTCATAAGAACATGTATAAGTCATTAAGAAAGCAATAGTAGTAAACAAACGATCAAGTGATAAGCTAACGGAATGGGTCAAGTCAATCACATCATTCTCCTAATGATGTGGTCCCATTGATCAAATAACAACTCATGTCTATGGTTAGGAAACTTAACCATCTTTGATCAATGAGCTAGTCAAGTAGAGCATACCAGTGACACTGTGTTTTTCTATGTATTCACACATGTATTATGTTTCCGGTTAATACAATTCTAGCATGAATAATAAACATTTATCATGAAATAAGGAAATAAACAATAACTTTATTATTGCCTCTAGGGCATATTTTCTTCAGCATCGGGCATCTACGAGGTGTTAATCTCATCACATGCTTGTTCATCCCCCCCATCGCCATCAACCGAGTCGTCGTCTGGGTGTTGTGTGCTGCTTGATGATGATCTCGTCCTCAACGTAGTAGGGACGGCGACATCGGTGGAGCGGCAGCCTAGTAGAGCATCCAGGCACGTGCCCAAGACATCCTCCTCTATGAAATTGACATATCATGAAGTTAGGAGATATACCTCATAAATGTGTATGGAAAGCAAATTATCAAACGTCATACCTCAACAAAAGCTTTAAGCTTGTTGTACGACTCTTCACCTGAAGGGTACTTGAGTGCCTCGCCGGTGTCGTTGACATGCTTCGAGAGCTCGTTTTGCTGTTGCACACGATAGGACAAATCATTTTGGCACAATGTAGGCAAGCACGTAGATATAACAATAACTTACCACAAAGCGGATAGGTGGCGCCGATTCATACCGTCTACCATCTCTAATCAAACTGTTGTACTGCATATTGGCCATCCGTTTAAAATCTGGATTTTTGGGTTAATGTAATATTTCCCCTGGTTGAAAAGCAGGTGCGTTAAGTTGAGTACGTTCAACGGAAGGAAACCGCACGAGATAATTGTTAAATGCTTCGGGATTCGAAGGATAACCAGATCCACCAATCTTCGGCTAAGATCCGCGGCACTCGAGGGGGAGAGGGAGGGGTGAATTAAGGGGCGCCATGGTGGGGGAAAGAAACAGAGAGGAGGAAAGAACGAAGCAGATAGGAGAAGGTACATGCGACGATAAGTGAAGGGGTATGGCGCCCTAGGCCGGGGCGTCGTGGTACAAACCATGGCTCCCGGGGCCGCGGCGTCATGCACCCAAGGCCAGGCCAACGTGGCAGGCAGCCCTAACGAATATGACGCCTTTGACCGGGCGTTACGTAATCTAGCATGGCGCACCGGACGCGGGCATCATGCGGGTAGGGTCATTTTATGATTTTTTTTGGAAAATGGTTTATTTTGTGCTGAATTTTGGCCAAAGCCAATTTTGTAGTTTTTCACACCAGCTCTTGTCCCCGACTCAAAATGGTTGCCAAACCTGGAGAGCAGCAGTAAACCATTTTCCAGATTACTATACGCCTTAACTCCGTGCAGCTATGATTACATCACGAGGAGAGCAAATAGGCGATGTAACTGCAATAATAAATCACAGCTCCCTCGTGATTTAGGCCTTTTTTGGTTCATAGGATAGAATTATCATAGAAATAAGAATTTTATAGGAAATGAGATGACATATATCTCCAATTCTATAAGTAGGAATAGAAAACAAGATGTCATTTGATTGACATTAAAGGAATTTTTTCATTGAGTCTAGGCTCTTTTTTATTTTCCTATGAAATGTGAAGGATAGGAACCAATCCTATGTAAGAATATGAATCAATTCCTATGAACCAAAGGGCTCTAAAGGAATTTTTTTTATAAAAATCCTATCTTTTAGAATTCCTATGAAACAAAGGAGGCCCTAACAAGAGTGCAGATATTCCTGATATTCATCGGTGGCTGCCAGCGAGGCCAGCGGAGGCCGTACAGGGTACGACCCATGAAGGCAGGCGTCAGGGATAGCTGCTAGGCAGCGGCAGTGGAGCAGCGGCGTGCGTGAGGCGAGGGAGTGATGACTCAGCGCACGTACACGGAGACACCTGGGCCGCGGCGCTGAGCTGTGCCCATAACTGCCGTGCCTCCCCCCACGAAATCGCGCCGGTTTTCATTGCCCCGCCCCGAGAGATTGCGCTCCAGCCTGGCCTGGCCACCCCCCGCAAACCGCCGCGCCATCCCACCCCCTACGCCCCACCCTATCGCCTCCTCCGACCCCCCTGTCGTTTTCCCCTCGTAACCACAACCCAGCGCTTCCACGTGGTCCCGCCCCGAGCGCTGGCCCGCGCGTCAGCGACGGAGGCCACCGCGTCGGCGCGGTGGAGGATGGGTGGATCGGGAGGAGGCACGAACCGTCGCGCGCAGCGGTCGTACAGTCCGGCTTGTACGCATGTACGGGCGGGCCCCGCGACGGGCTGGACGGTTGCGATTCAGCTCGGGATGGGCTCCGGCCAGGGTACACGCCACTGTGCTGGCTGGGCCGTGCCGCACCGCTGCGTGCGTTCGCGTTCGCGCCCGCGTCGGCATCGCCATCCCCGCTCCAACTCCCGACTCCAAAGGGGGATGGACGCACAGCTGGATGGATCACCGATTCATGAACCTATCATCTTTCTATCTCCTGCTCATAAGCGCCAAAGCCTCAGCATTTCGCTTTTTCGCCAACCTTTACCCCGCGAGAGTACTAACGTGTTGCACGATGCGCATTGTAGCTGCCGGATGCAAAAAAACTTCTTATTCCTTTATATACAGAGGAAAAAAAACACAGAGGTTCATGTGGAGTATACGACCTGACCTGAGGCATGGTTGCCCACTTGCCCAGTGAGGGCTTGTACTGGGTCGGAGCTGGTTCGGCGTGGTCGTACATGAACATGGAACGGCCGGTTCGGATATGTGAGCCCCGTTCCGCGAGCAGTCCAGCTATATTCGCCAGTTTTTAACGGCCTTCGTGGCATGGGGTTTGACGGTACGGAAGCCAGCCCTCCAATTCAAAATTCAAACCATGCGGCTCCGGGGGACCGCGAGCGGATTAACAACCAAACAACGGCCTCCATCACGCGCCCGTCCACCCGCCCGCTCTCCCCGCCAGGTGGGGCCGTGCAACCGCGGCCCCACCTGCCATTCTGTTATAGCAAACGACACCGCCTCCGAGCGTGAGGTGGCCCCTCGCTAGCTGTACCCCGGCGACCAGCTACCGGCCGCTCCTGCCCCGGCCTATATAAGCCCCCGCCTCCTCTTCCCCTTCCAATCACCATCGGAGTCCAGACGTCCTAATCACTAATCAATCGGGGAAGCACGCGCACCGCCACTACCACCGGAGTGTCTGCTCGTGAGGCCAAGGGGAGGGGAGGAGAGGAGAAGGTTTTTGGTTGTAGTGTGTGTGTTTCGCCGGCGATGGGGGCGGAGGCGAAGTGCGACAGGATAAAGGGTCCGTGGAGCCCCGAGGAGGACGAGGCGCTGCGGCGGCTGGTGGAGCGGCACGGGGCGCGGAACTGGACCGCGATCGGGAGGGGGATCCCCGGGCGGTCGGGCAAGTCGTGCCGCCTGCGGTGGTGCAACCAGCTCTCGCCGCAGGTGGAGCGCCGCCCCTTCACGGCGGAGGAGGACGCCGCCATCCTGCGTGCGCACGCGCGGCTCGGCAACCGCTGGGCTGCCATCGCGCGGCTCCTGCCCGGCCGCACCGACAACGCTGTGAAGAACCACTGGAACTCCTCGCTCAAGCGCAAGCTCGCCACCGCCACCGGCGGCGGCGCGGCGTGGGAGGAGGCCAGCGACTCCGGCGACTCCCCGCGGCCGTGCAAGCGCGCGAGCCCGGGGCCGGAGAGCCCCACCGGATCAGACCGCAGCGAGCTCAGCCACGGGAGCGGGCAGGTGTTCCGGCCCGTCCCGCGCCCCGGCGGGTTCGACGCCATCAGCGCGGACGTGAGGCCGCCTCCACCGCGCCAGGACGAGGATCCGATCACCTCTCTCTCGCTCTCGCTCCCCGGACTAGAGCACGGGTTCCACCACGACAGCGCCCGGAGCCACTTCCAGGAGCTCTCGCCATCGCCACGCTCGCCTTCTCCTCCACCGGCGCCGGCGCCCCAGCCGTCGTCCTCGTACCCGTTCAGCGGCGATCTGGTGGCGGCCATGCAGGAGATGATCCGCGCGGAGGTGTGCAAGTACATGTCCGGCGTGGGGCTCCCCGCCGGGTGCGGCGCCGGCGCCGTGGGCGAGGCGTGCATCCCGCAGCTCGTCGAGGGCGTGATGCGCGCCGCCGCGGAGCGGGTCGGCGTCATGACCCGCCAGTAATAAAAATTAAAACGCCAGTAGTAAAACCATCGGCCGTCCGCCGATGCAAGTGCAAAGAAGTCGCACCGCCGCTAGATCTTGTGAAGTGTAGCGCTGAGCTGTAGTCGCTTTCTTTTCTGCTTCGTTCTGTTTGCGTTCCTGCTTTGGAGTCTGTTTATTCTTCGGCCTGCTCTGAAACAGAGCGGCTGCGAAGTCGGCAAGGGGGAAATGGAAAGAAAGAGAACGAAAAAATGTGTTAATTATATCATTGCTCCGCCCGAGGCTGTCATTTCGGCACAGGAATGAGATGATTGAGACCGGCGACGGGGAAATTTGGCAAATCATGTCCGCCTCTCCGCGGTCGATCTACGCGCCGAAATATAGCAGGTTCCGTTGATGGCTTGAGACTAGCATGTAGATGTAGCACCGGCATGCTCAGCCATCGCCAACCGTGGTTCTCTCTGAATCCTTGCTATAATCAAATCTGGTAAGCCCTTCCGTGTGTACTGCTGCTACCTCTGTGATCAAACCAAACATGGCGTCCAATGAGAATGCATGTACTACTGGAACGCACAATCTAGCCATGACGAAGGCTGGAGCGGAAACGACAAGCCCGAGCGGTTGTGTACCGTCCGCACGAACCATTCGAATCGAGCATTGCTGGGGACAGTACCACAAAAGTCGTAGCGGCAGCAACAGTTATGGACTGGCTCGCAGTTACGCGACTGCAGGACAGCAGGACTAGTGTGTGGCGTGGTGGTGACCGGCGACGGTCGTTGTTTCGCC
>NC_057809.1:189651142-189651898 GCF_018294505.1 Triticum aestivum | reverse complement strand
CCAGCCGGGTAGGAAAAGCTTGCCGCTGGCTGTTCGCCAAATATCCCAGTGCAGAACAGCAAAGGATGCCCGCGAGAGCTGCGCAATCTGCTCCCCCAAGTTTTAATAGACGCAGGGATGGTTGTGCAGCACGCTCTGCCCACGGGTACATATGAACCCGCTTTTCAAAAATATACTTTTAACGCGTTTTGTAATGTCCAAAAATTATATACAAAATTTTATGCATGCATGTTTGCACAAGTATGTGCGCGGAACAAAGTTTTATGAAAATAGGTATTTTTATTTTGTCTTTGTAAAAAAGACAAAGTTTAGTGCTTCTAAATAGCGTTTCACGGCATAATATTTTTTTCTTTTTTGCACGGGCTACAAAAAAAGTTATTTTTTTTGAAAATTTCTGCACACACGTAGAATATAGAGATGTCCGTGCACATATTTTTTCAGAATTTTTTGACATTTCAAAATGTGTTTTTCAAAATAAATTTATATGTACCCGGATTTATCTATGCATTTTCCGGTTGTGCCCACGGAACAACACCTGCTGTTTGCGAAAGCCTTTACGTACTTCGTCTTGTGTTTTCTTTAGTCGAACGGCGCAACTTTATTTCATGTCTTAAGGATTACCTAGCGACGTAGACATCCTAGCAATCACGTGTGCCTGCCTGTTACAATCATGTTGTTCGTGGAAGAAATTACATGCCTCAAAATGCACCATTCGTTCATTCGTCTTGAGTTTGTGTTGCGTCTTTGTTCTACAGC
>NC_057809.1:189622266-189650900 GCF_018294505.1 Triticum aestivum | reverse complement strand
GGCTATGTTTTTTCAGGGATACCCACAATTTATTAATTCGAAGCAATATTCAAAGCGATACAAAGGGGTCATGTGAAGATAGAAGCCACAAGTGGTGACCTTGAAAAGCAAAACAAAAAATATCACAAGTTTGTGTGCCTTCTAATTCGGAACTCGGCCTTCGAACATAAACTGACAGCTAGCAAAACTTGCTCTCCTTCTATCTATCTCCTTCACGATTGTGATATGAGGACCTCCTAACGCTTTTTTTAGTCATCCACAACCGGTTTGCAATCGCAAGCAATCACCAGATGATCCAAAGACAAATCAGCAGCTAGTGCCAAGGCCTCACGTCATGCTATGGTTTCAAGAGTTGTTGGATTATTGACTAGCTAGAATGACTGCTGAAGATCCGAGGTAATTACGTTCATCTGTGCACATTGCCGCAACTACACCAACACAACCACTGTTGAGACAATCCACCATCTACATAGATCTTTATGTGGATGCTCAGAGGAGGCTTCCTAGTATTTGGTGTGATGATTGCACGTACACGTCTCCTTGGTGTGTCCTCTTCAGGCCATCCAACTCGGCAACGAATCTTTCTATGAAGAGGTGTGTCGACATCGGGCTTTGGAATATGGACTCATCTATTGCTTTTCTTCGTGTTGTCCAAACCGCCCAAAGAGTGACAACCATCTTCACGAAGTCCACATGCGATAACGATTTTGTCATTTTAAAGAGCCAATGTTTCGCACCGGATTCGTGTGACTCAAAAATATGATCAGTTAATTCTTCATAGCCTAAAGCCCAAACACATCTCGTAGCAGTGCAATCGATCAATGAATGCCTCCATGAATCAACACCCCAACAGGTTTGGCAACAATCCGTGCACTCATCTTCCTATGGCGACGCACATTGAGGGAGTCCTGAATTAGGGGGTCTCCGGATAGCTGGACTATATCCTTTGGTCGGATTGTTGGACTATGAAGATACAAGATTGAAGACTTCATCCCGTGTCTGGAGGAGACACTTCTTGGCATGGAAGGCAAGCTTGGCAATACGGATATGTAGATCTCCTCCCTTGTAACCGACTTTGTGTAACCCTAGCCCCATCCGGTGCCTATATAAACCGGAGGGTTTAGTCCGTAGGACAACAGACAATCATACCATAGGCTAACTTCTAGGGTTTAGCCTCTACGATCTCATGGTAGATGAACTCTTGTAATACTCATATCATCAAGAACAATCAAGCAGGACGTAGGGTATTACCTCCATCAAGAGGGCCCGAACCTGGGTAAATATCGTGTCCCCTGCCTCCTGTTACCATCCGCCTTAGACGCACAGTTCGGGACCCCCTACCTGAGATCCGCCGGTTTTGACACCGACATTGGTGCTTTCATTGAGAGTTCCATTGTGCCGTCACCGTAAGGCTCGATGGCCCCTTCGATCATCGGTAACGATGCGGTCCACGGTGAGGTTTTCCTCCCCGAACAGATCTTCATATTCGGTGGCTTCGCACTGCGGGCCAATTCGCTTGGCCATCTGGAGCAGATCGAGAGCTACGCCCCTGGCCATCAAGTCAGGTTCGGAAACCTAAACTACACTGCCGATATCCACGAAGACTTGATCTTTGATGGATTCGAGCCCATGTTAGGTGCGCCGCACAATCACGACGAGCATGACGTAACTCTGCCGTCGGACAGTGTTCGGGAGATCGCATCTGCAACTACTCTGGCCTTCAATCCGGAGCAAATTGAGCCATCCGAGGACGGAGGGATGGACCCCGCCATGGAGGCCGCACTCTCAGTGGCGATGGAGCCGGATAATGATTTCACCCCTTATGAGAGCCGTGTTGCCAAACCACTGGATTCGTCTCCAACACGAACTCCGAGCCGCCTATATCCGTGCCTATCGAATCCGATTGGGCGCCGATCATGGAGTTCATCTTCGCGGATATCTTTCAGCACTCGCCTTTCGGCGATGTGCTAAATTCATTAAGGTCTCTCTCCTTGTCAGGAGAACCTTGGCCAAACTATGTCCGGCTTGAATGGGATGCGGACGATGAAGAAATTCGCTGCCCACCCACCACCCACTTAGTAGCCACTCTCGAGGATTTAATCGACATGCTCGACTTTGACTCTGAAGACATCGACGGTATGGACGATGATGTAGGAGACGAACAAGACCCACCACCCACAGGACGCTGGGCCACCACCTCATCATATGATATATACATGGTGGACACCCCCAAAGAAGGCAATGGTGATGAGACAGCGGAGGATGACCCCTCCAAGAAGCAACCCAAGCGCCGACGTCAGTGGCGCCGGTCTAAGTCCCGCCACAACAAAAGTAGTGATACCGGCACAAGAGACAACAACACTCCGGATAGTGCCGAAGACAACCACAATCCCCTCCAGCACGATGTAGAGCGGGAGGGTGAACAAGCTGGCCCTCCAGAGCAGGCAGCAAATGGAGAATCGGAGGAGGACAATTACATGCCTCTCTCCGAAGACGAGGTGAGCCTCGGCGACGAAGAATTCATTGTGCCTGAGGATCCCGTCGAGCAGGAGTGCTTCACGCGCCGCCTTATGGCCACATCGAATAGCCTAAAGAAAAATCAACAACAGCTTCAAGCTGATCAAGACTTACTAGTAGACAGATGGACCGAAGTCCTTGCGTCGAGGAATACGAACTCGAGCGCCCCTCCAAGAGTTACCCAAAGCGCAGGTTGCTACCTCACCTCGAGGAGGAAGCATTGAAACCCACATCACCAGTGTACGATGCAGCTGACCGGCCACCTCGTGGCCGAGCTAGAGAGGCGTTTCAGCCTGAAGTTCAGCCTGCACCCCGCCGCCACTCAAACAAAAATACCAAGGCCCGGGGCAACACACGGGACCTGCGAGACGTATTGGACAGCAGGGCAAAACATGCAAGGTCGATATACGGGTCATGGGGGCGCGCGCCAACACGGGATGATGACCGTCGCGCCGGATACACTAAAGCTAAATCCGGCCGGGCCGAATACAGCAGACAAGACTCATATGAACTGCGTCGTGACATAGCCCGGCACAGAGGCGCCGCACACCCCATATGCTTCACTGGTGAAGTTATGGATCACGAATTCCCGGAGGGTTTCAAACCCGTAAATATCAAATCATATGATGGTACAACAGATCCCGCTGTATGGATTGAGGATTTTGTCCTTCACATCCACATGGCTCCCGGCGATGATCTACATGCCATCAAGTACCTCTCACTAAAACTCAAAGGACCAGCTCGGCATTGGCTGAATAGCTTGCCAGCAGACTCCGTCGGCAGTTGGGAGGATTTGGAAGACGCATTCCTTGAAAACTTCCAGGGCACTTATGTGCGACCACCGGATGCTGATGACTTGAGTCATATAACTCAGCAGCCAGGGGAATCGGCCAGGCAAGTCTGGACACGGTTCCTAACTAAGAAAAACCAAATTGTCGACTGTCCGGATGCAGAGGCCTTAGCGACATTCAGGCATAACATCCATGACGAGTGGCTCGCCCGGCACCTCGGCCAGGAGAAGCCGAAATCTATGGTAGCCCTCACGACACTCATGACCCGCTTTTGCGCGGGGGAAGATAGCTGGCTGGCTCGCAGCAACAACACATCAAGGAATCTGGGCACTTCGGATACCAAAGATGCCAATGGCAGACCATGTCGTAACAGACAAAAGCGCCGCAACAACGGTGATAACACCGATGATACGAGAGTCAATGCTGGATTCAGAGGCTCTAAATCCGGTCAGCGAAAAAAACCATTCAAAAGAAATACTCCGGGCCCGTCCAGTTTGGACTGCATATTCGATCGCTCGTGTCAATCCACGGCACCCCCGATAAGCCAGCCAATCACACCAACAGAGAATGCTGGGTGTTCAAGCAGGCCGGCAAGTTGAATGCCGAAAACAAGGACAAGGGGCTGCACAGTGATGACGAGGAGGAGCCCCAGCTGCCGAATACTGGAGGATAGAAGAGGTTCCCCCCACAAGCGAAGACGGTGAACATGATATACGCAACCCACATTCCTAAGAGGGAACGGAAGCGTGCACTAAGGGACGTCTATGCAATAGAGCCCGTCGCCCCAAAGTTCAACCCATGGTCCTCTTGTCCGATCACTTTCGATCGCAGGGACCACCCCACTAGTATTCGCCATGGCGGATCCTCCGCATTGGTCCTAGACCCCATCATCGACGAATGTCGCCTCACTCGAGTCCTTATGGACGGCGGCAGCAGCCTGAACCTGCTCTATCAGGATACATTGCGCAAAATGGGTATAGATCCCTCGAGGATCAAACCCACCAAAACCACCTTTAAGGGCGTCATCCCAAGTGTAGAGGCCCGTTGCACGGGCTCAATCATACTGGAAGTGGTCTTCGGATCTCCGGACAACATTTGAAGCAAGGAGTTAATTTTCGATATCGTCCCGTTTCACAGTGGCTATCACGCACTGCTCGGGCGAACCGCATTTGCCAAATTCAATGCGATACCGCATTACGCATACCTCAAGCTCAAGATGCAAGGACCTAGGGGGTCATAACAGTTAATGGAAATACAGAATGCTCGCTCCGCATAGAAGAGCACACTGCGGCCCTCGCAGTAGAAGCACAAAGCAGCCTTTTAAGGCAAACCGCCAATTCGACGGTACAGCCCCGGACACTGTCAAGCGAGTCCGGAGTAACCTGCAACAGGATCGCCTGGCACGTTCAGAGCTCGCCTAGCAACTCGGCCCCCGTCCTAGTCCCATTCAAGCGACGAAATCCGTGCCGCGCGTACATAATTACGCACTGAAAATTCCATGGGCATAGGCGGAGGCACGACCAAGGCACGTCCTGCAATGCGGCTTAACCTCCCTAGGGGCTGTATACCTTTATCATTTTTTCTCTTTCAGGACCTAACTCTCTGGAAGCCCTTTCCGGCAGTACGATCGCCGGTCGCACTACGGGAAGCAACAACCAAGGAGGCAAGAAACTAAGACGTACACGGAAACCCCCAGGTGGTCTCTAATAATAATCAATATACCCGCTTGCTACTGTCCATACACAGCTTGCCCCTGGATATGACATGTCAAATAGTCCTATTTTCTGCTTATTGCACTACCTGTATCAGTATGCTTCGACTTATTATTTAAATAACAATGCATAACATTAGTCTATTATAGCATTATTCATCCTTTTTTTTCTTATATGTTCATGTACGACAACTTGCACCCGTACATTCGGGTACGGTCAATACGCCAGGGGCTTTCGTTACCCCATAATACGGCTTGAGAAGTCCGAACACTTTCGACAGTGCGGCACCCCGGACTTATAGCATTATATGCATCAGCTCCGAATCATGTCTTGGGTCAATAGTTGGGTTTGCCCGGCTCCCATGCTCTGGTACCTTACGTTCCGGTATATCGGCTAAGGTAGCGTTGGGAGAACTACTGCGATTGTGTCCCGGTTCTTCCGGACGAGCACCTCAATAGAGAAAGCCGGAAACTGACTGTCATGATAAGGCGAGAGCTAGTCGCTGTTCGAGAGGTCTCAAGTCCTTAAAGACTTTTTCCGCTTCGGGCGAGGAGTCGGCCTTGCCTGACTTAGGCGTATATAGTGCCCCAAATTTGGCCTTCCGAATACTAGGGGCTTCGCCAAAATTTAAAATTGTAGACTTCTATGGCTAAGTGAGAGTGATAAAGCCTTATAGTCCGATTGCCTGGTTCGTTGTGCTGAACACCTCCCTCGAAGGACCCAAAATTGGGATAAAGAGTGTTCAGGTTTATCCCGAACACCCCAGTACTAGTTACATGGGGGCAGAAGCCGACGATTGGCCAACTCTCAGATTTTATGAACGGCCGCACAGAAGGTAATATTTTAAATTCAAAAAGCGTTGCATAGCGCAAATGAACTCGTTTCAAATAAAGATGATCACATAAGCATGTTCACTCAAAAATTACATCCCTAGCACATTCATCCGCCACAAGGCGGGAACCCTTCAGGACACTTTCATAATACATTTTGGGGTTGCGATGCTCCTTGCCCTCCGGCGGCCCCTCCTTCACCAGCTTCACGGCGTCCAGCTTCGCCCACTGTACCTTTGCCCGGGCAAATGCCCTGCGCGCACCCTCGATGCAGACGGACCGCTTTATGACTTCAAGCCGTGGGCAGGCATCCACAAGCCGCCTCACCAGATCGAAGTAGCTGCCAGGCAGGGGCTCGTCAGGCCACATCCGGACTATAAGACCCTTGATGGCCTGTTTAGCCGCCTTGTGAAGCTCGACCAATTGTTTCAGCTAGTCGCTCAAGGGCATTGGGTGTTCGGTCCCAATATACTGAGACCAGAACAACTTTTTCGTCGAGCTCCCCTCCTCAGCTCGGTAAAACTCTGTGGCATCCAGTACACTGCGGGGAAGATCTGCAAACGCTCCCGGAGAGCTCCGAACTCGGATAAGTAAAAGGAAAGTTTCCCTCACATGCTTGCTTTGCATAATGAATGCCTTACCCGCTGCTATCTTCTTCACCGCATCAATCTCCTGGAGGGCCTTGTGGGCTTCAGCCTTGGCGCTCCGGGCGCTTTCGAGCGCCTTCGCAAGCTCGGACTCTCGCGTCTTAGAGTCAAGCTCCAAGGACTCGTGTTTCTTGGCGAGAGCCTTGAGCTCTTGTTGCACCTTGCCTACTAGGGCTTCTTGCTTTTCCCTCTCAAGACGCTCCTTGGCCGCTTTGTTTTTGGCCTCGGACAGCGCCTTCTTCAGGGTCGCCACCTTGGTTGTGGCCCCTGGCAAATTCATGATGATCCTATTACTTTACAACTGAACTTCTTTTTAAAGCGTAGACAAGGTATTGCTTACCTTTGCTCTCCTTGAGCTGCCTCTTGGTAAGGCCGAGCTCGTTCTCGGACCGCTCCAGGTCCTGCTTCAGTGCAGAGACCTCTGCAGTACATGCGGCAGCGGCTAGCAGTGAAGCCTGCACATACACATAGACATATTCTGATTAGACTCCTGAGTCATCATTTGATCCTATATTTGACCTTTCTTCTCGAACGCCGAACAGAGCATCAAGGGCTACTATCTATGCGGTAATATTTTCTTATATTTTGATTGCTTACCTCAAAGCCTGTTAGGAGGCTGGCGCAAGCTTCGGTCAGTCTGTTTTTGGCAGACTAAACTTTCTCAATCACCGTACTCATGATAGTGCGGTGCTCTTCGTCGATGGAAGCACCGCGAAGCGCTTCCAGCAAGTTGTCCTGTGCCTCTGGATGGACAGAGGACACCGGCACGGGCGGCTTGCCCCCTTAACGGGGGATCGCCTGCCGGAGTCCGGAACCATCGAAGGTTCCGGCGCAGTGTTCAGCTGGGGGCCGAACTCGGAGCCCGTGGGAGTTTTGCTCCCTTTGCGCCCAGGGTCCGGGAGGTCGCCTCAAGGCGCCCCCAGGACCACCTCCCCTCGGCTCGTTGCCTTTCGAGACAACACCTCGACATTGTTCGTAGGGCGAGGGGTGGAGGCGGTTGGAAGAGAACCGCTGTTCATATCCGACGAGTCCAATGAACCGCTCGACGAAGATACGCCGAGATGGGCTCGGGACGGACTGCATAATCATGTTCGGCATGAGGAGAAGCAGTGCAATAAAACATACCATGAATTACTATGGTGGCCAGATACTTACGACTTCGCCAGGGGCTTGACCCTGGGTAGCCATTCGTCGCCGCTGTAGGCGGCCGTCGTGGATCAGTCCGGAGGGAGGGTCCTTCCCTTCTTGGACCCTTCGGCCTCCCCGGTTGGGTCGGCCTTCCTTTTCTTGTCTCCCCCGGCTAGGGGGGGAGAACTTTCCTCCTCCACCTCCTCATTTTCGTGGGAGGAGTGCGCGTCGGAGTCATCGGACGATGAGCCCGATACAACCTTGCGTCAGAGACCCTTTCAGGTCCCCGTGGCCTTCTTCTTGGTCCTCTTCGCCGGCACCTCGTAGGGTGCCGGAGCCAGCATCTCCGTTAGGAGAGCATATGCAGGATCTTCAGACAGGGGGGCTGGGCAATCGAGCTGCTCTGCTGTCTTTATCCAGTCCTGTTAATGGCATGGGAGCTTAGATCCCGCACATCATTTAACTGGGCAAATAAATACCCTGTGTGATACAAAAACTTACCGGATTGGCATGGCGCTTTGCGCTGAGTCCGCGGTCCTCGGTGAGGGAAGGAGGTACCTCGGCGCCCTTGAACAGCACCCTCCAGACGTCCTTGTGCTTCGTGTCGTAGAGCTCTCGCAGCGTCTGGTGCTTGGCCAGGTCGAACTCCCACAAATTGAATGCCTGTCGTTGACATGAGAGAATCTGGTGGAAGAGCATGACCTGGACCACGTTGACGCGCTTGATTTTCTTGCTCATCATGTTCCTGATGTAGGTCTGGAGTCCGGTCAGCTCTACCAAGGAACCCCAGGACAGGCCCTTCTCTTTCCAGGAAGTGAGCCGCGTGGGGATTCCGGATCGAAATTTGGGGGCCGCCACCCAGTTGGTGTCGCGCGGCTCGGTGATGTAGAACCACCCCGATTGCCACCCCTTTATGGTCTCCACATAGGAGCCTTCGAGCCAGGTGACGTTAGGCATTTTGCCCACCATGGCGCCTCCGCACTCTGCTTGCTGGCTGAGCACCACCTTCGGTTTAACATTGAAGGTGTTCAGCCACAGGCCGAAGTGGGGCTTGATGCGGAGGAAGGCCTCGCACACGACGATAAACACCGAGATGTTGAGGATGAAATTGGGGGCCAGATCATGAAAATCTAGCCCGTAGTAGAACATGAGCCCGCGGACAAATGGGTGGAGGGGAAATCCCAGTCCACGCACGAAGTGGGTAAGAAAAACTACCCTCTCATGGGGTTCGGGCGTAGGGATGAGCTGCCCTACATCTGGCAGCCGGTGCGTGATATCCGCGGCCAGATATCCGGCTTCCCGTAACTTTGTGATGTTCTCCTCCGTGACGGAGGAGACCATCCACTTGCCTCCCGCTCCGGACATGCTTGGAGTGGTTTGAGAAGAAAGACGCGAACTTGGGCGCTGGAGCTCGAGTGTGCGAGAATGGGTAAGCAAGGAGGAAGAAGGCGTGGGTGAAGAGAATGAATCCTAGTCCCTTTATAAGGGCGGAAGAGGCGATGCGCCTCCCCACTTGCCTGGTGAAATCGCTTATTCCCCAAACGCCGTAATTGATGGTGCGGTTGGGTTACCCACGTCTGTATTGATGAGAATCCCGTAATAAGGGGGACACGATCTCTGCTTTGACTAGATGTGACAAGAAAACCGCCTCGCGATATGTGCAGTGCTGGTTGAGAAAAACGGTTCGAATAGTGACCGGGCCGTGACATGATGTCATGCTGTCAAAATGTGTCAGCAGATTAGATTTGTGGAAATATTATTCTCTCTGCGGTGGTATGTGGAACTTGTTTTGTAGAGCCGGACATTATCCTTGTGTTCAAAATCTTCTATGGAGTACTCGGAGGAGGAACCCGCCTTGCAATGCCGAAGACAAATCTGCGCGCCGGACTCATCGTCATTGAAGCCTGGTTCAGGGGCTACTGAGGGAGTCCTGGATTAGGGGGTCTCCGGACGGCCGAACTATATCCTTTGGCCGGACTGTTGGACTATGAAGATACATGACTGAAGACTTCGTCCCGTGTCCGGATGGGACTCTCCTTGGCGTGGAAGGCAAGCTTGGCAATACGGATATGTAGATCTCCTCCCTTGTAACCGACTTTGTGTAACCCTAGCCCCCTCCGGTGTCTATATAAACCGGAGGGTTTAGTCCGTAGGACAACAGATAGTCATACCATAGGCTAGCTTCTAGGGTTTAGCCTCTACGATCTCGTGGTAGATCAACTCTTGTAATACTCATATCATCAAGAACAATCAAGCATAACGTAGGGTATTACCTTCATCAAGAGGGCCCGAACCTGGGTAAACATCGTGTCCCCTGCCTCCTGTTACCGTCCGCCTTAGACGCACAGTTTGGGACCCCCTACCCGAGATCCGCCGGTTTTGACACCAACACACATCCTCCGGCGGTAGTGAGTGTTTTGCCAACCTCCAAAGCAAGGTTTTGATCTTACTAGGAACTTCGGTGTTGCATAAAGATGTCCAACACTTCTCCTCTACCACGCCATTAGAAGCATCTCCCCTCTGATCTAATAGGTCCTCCCTGATATTTCTTATGCTGAGCAACATGCGGTATGTGGATCTAGAAGAAAAATCTCATTCTTTACAAATTGCCAAGCCTAGAAATCTGCCATTGGAGTTGTACAAAGGAGAATGTTCTTTATTGCCTGAGTGTCAGAGGGAAGACAATATTGCTGCAACTTATCATCTCTCCACACAACCGGAGTGCTCTTGATTAGGTCACTGACAAAGGTAGGAGGATCACTGGCCACACAAGCAACTGGCCTCATCGATGCGTCTATGGGGATTCATTTTTCAGTCCAAACCCACATGGTTGCGCCATCGCTAATACGCCTAGGACAGACCTATCTACTTGAGACGGGTGAGATCCTAGTTTGGCATTGAGAATGCCATTGTTTGGATACTGGGCAACCTTGAGCAACCTTGCACAAAATGATTTGGGCATGGTGAGAAGGCGCCATGATTGTCGAGCCAATAGAGCTAGGTTGAAGAGCTCGAGGTCCCTGAACCCCAAGCCGCCACACTTCTTTAGTTGAGTCATATATCTCCAAGAAATCTAGTGTGGTTTTCGCCGCCCCGGAAGAACTACCGGATAAGCTTGTTCATTTTTCACATAGACCTCTTGGCAACTTAAAACATGACATCGAGAAAAATAGAACGACATGTGCTATTGATTTAATTAGAATGTTTTTGCCTGCAATAGAGATTGTTTTCTCAATCCACCCCTTCACCTTGGACCATAACATGTCTTTGAGGTATTTGAAAGCACCCATCTTAGAGGAACCAATGTGAGATGGGATAACCAAATATTTCTCATTTAGAGTCTTAGTATTGATGTTGAGGCCCCCTTTAACTTCTTGTATCACATTGTCTCGTGTTCCTTTGTTGAAATAAATCGAAGACTTGTTGGTATTGATCCTTTTTTGGGAAACGTTGCATGGAAGACAAAAAATTATATGCACAAGCAATATCTATCAATGGAGATGCATAGCTATGAGAGGGGGAGAGCATCTACATACCCTTGTAGATTACTAAGTAGAAGCATTTATCAACGTTGTTGATGTAGTCGTACAACTTCATGATCCGTACCGATCAAGCATCAAATGCACGACACCTCCGCGTTCATCACACGTTCAGCTCAATGACATCATCGCATTCTCGATCCAGCAAGAGAGGTGAAGTAGTAGATGAGTTCCGGCAGCACGACGGCATGATGACGGTGGTGGTGAAACTATTTCTACAGGGCTTCGCCAATCACAACGGTTTAGAGCGGAGGATGAACTAGAGGGAGAGAGGACGCCGCACACGGCTTCGGGATTCGTGGTGTGTGGTGCTCACTCCCCTCCTCACATATATATAGGTGGAGGGGGGAGGGGAGGCAGCCCTAGGCGCACCCCAAGGGGGCCGATGGCCACCCTAAGGCGCCTGCCCTAGGCGCGCCCCCTTCTGCCCCCTTCCTTCTTTGCACGTGTGGGGGGGGGGAGGAAAGGGGGCTGGCTTTTTTATGGCGCCTCCCCTTCCTTCTCCCTTGTGTGGAGAAAGGCGGGAGGGGTCCATCTCCTCCTCTTTCCTTTCCTAAGGGCCGACGGCCAGGAGGTGGGCCTGCCAGCCCCCTTGTGGGCTGGTGTGCTCCCTCCTTTTTGGCCCGTTAGGCCGAACTACCCCCATGGCCTTCCAGAACCCCTTCCGGTGATCTAATAATTATCCGGTGCATTCCGAAACTCTTCTGGAGACCAAATACTATCATTCTATATATCAATTTTTACCTCCGGAGCTCCTCGTCATGTCCATGATGACTCCAAACAACATTCGGCCACCAACATACACAACTCATATAGTATTATATCGTCAATGAGTGTTAAGCGTGCGGACCCTACGGGTTCAAGAATAATGAAGACATGACCGAGACGCTTCTTCGTTCAATAACCAAGAGCGGGACCTGGATGCCCATATTGGTTCGTACATATTCTACGAAGATCTTTATCGGTCGAACCTTTATGACAACATACGTAGTTCCCTTTGTCCGTCGATATGTTACTTGCCCGAGATTCGATCGTCGGTATCTCCATACCTAGTCCAATCTTGTTATCGGCAAGTCTCTTTACTTGTTCCATTATACATCATCTTATAACTAACTCCTTAGTCACTTTGCTCGCAAGCTTCTTGTGATGCTGTATTACCGAGAGGGCCCAGAGATACCTCTCCGTTATATGGGGTGACAAATCCCAATCTCGATTCACGCCAACTCAATAGACACCGTCAGAGATACCTGTAGAGCACCTTTATGATCACCCATTTACGAAGTGACGTTTGATAGCACACAAGGTATTCCTTCAGTATCCAGGAGTTGGATGATCTCAAGGTCGAAGGAATATGTATTTGACATTAAGAAAGTAGTAGCAATAAACTGAACTTTCATATGCTAAACTAACAGATGGGTCTTGTCCATCATATCATTCTCCTAATGATGTGGTCCCATTATCAAATGACAACTCATGTCTATGGTTAGGAAATATTAACATCTTTTGATCAACAAGCTAGTTTAGTAGAGGCTTACTAGGGACTTGGTATTTGCTTATGTATTCACACATGTATTTAAGTTTCTAATCAATACAATTATAGCATGAATAATAAACCTATATCATGATTAAGCAAATATAATAATAACCACTTTATTATTGCCTCTAGGGCATATTTCCAATAGTCTCCCACTTGCACCAGAGTCAATAATCTAGATTACACAGTAATGAATCTAACACCCATCGAGTCTTGGTGTTGATCATGTTGCTCTAGTGTTGTCACGAAAGATTGTCATTGGACCCGATGCACTGGTTATTACACCCAGATTGGATATGAACTCCTTCATCCAGACTCCTTCATGCACTGCTTCCGAAGCAGCTATGTACTTTGCTTCACATGTAGATCCCGTCATGATAGTCTGCTTTGAACTACACCAGCTGACAGCTTCACCATTCAATATAAATACATATCTGGTTTGCAACTTTGAGTCATCTGAATCTGTATCGAAGCTAGCATTAACGTAACCTTTTATGACGAGCTCTTCGTCGCCTCCATAAACGAGAAACATATCCTTGGTCCTTTTCAGCTACTTTGGGATATTGTTGACCACTGTCCAGTGATCCACTCCTGGATTACTTTGATACCTCCCTGCCATACTTATGGCAAGGCACACATCAGGTCTGGTACACAACATGGCATACATTATAGAACCTATGGCTGAGACATAGAGAATGACTTTCATTCTTTCTCTATCTTCTGTCGTGGTCGGACTTTGAGTCTGACTCAATTTCATACCTTGCAACACAGGCAAGAACTGTTTCTTTGACTAGTCCATGTTGAACTTCTTCAGAACTTTGTCACGGTATGTGCTTTGTGAAAGTCCTATTAAGCATCTCGATCTACCCCTATAGATCTTGATGCCCAATATGTAAGCAGCATCACCGAGGTCTTCAATTGAAAAATTCTTATTCAAATATCCTTTTATGCTATCCAGAAATTCTATATCATTTCCAATCAGAATATGTCATCCACATATAATATCAGAAATGCTATAGAGCTCCCACTCACTTTCTTGTAAATACAGACTTCACCGAAAGTATGTATAAAACCAAATGCTTTGATCACCTCATCAAAGCGTATATTCCAACTCCGAGATGCTTGCACCAATCCATAGATGGATCGCTAGAGCTTGCACACTTTGTTAGCACCCTTAGGATCGACAAAACCTTCTGGTTGCATCATATAAAACTCTTCTTTTAGAAACCCGTTAAGTAATGCAGTTTTGACGTCCATTTGCCAGATTTCATAATCATAAAATGCGACAATTGATAACATGATTCGGATAGACTTAATCATCGCTACGGGTGAGAAAGTCTCATCCTAGTCAACCCCTTGAACTTGTCAAAAACCTTTTGCGACAAGTCGAGCTTTATAGATAGTAATATTACCATCAATCTGTCTTCCTCTTGAAGATCCATTTATTCTCAATGGGTTGCTGATCATCGAGCAAGTCCACCAAAGTCCACACTTTGTTCTCATACATGGATCCTATCCTAGATTTCATGGCCTCAAGCTATTTGTCGAAATCTGGGCTCATCGTAGCTTCTTCATAGTTCGAGGGTTCGCCATTGTATAACAACATGACCTCCGGGATAGGATTACCGTACCACTCTGGTGCGGTACGTGTTCTGGTCGACGTACGAGGTTCAGTAGTAACTTGATCTGGAGTTTCATGATCATTATCATTAGCTTCTTCTCTAGTTGGAGTAGGCATCACGGGAACGGTTTTCTCTGATGTGCTACTTTCCGATTTGAGAGAAGGTACAATTACCTCATCAAAGTTCTACTTTCCTCCCACTAACTTCTTTCAAGAGAAACTCCTTCTCAAGGAATGACCCATTCTTAGCAACAAAGATTTTTCCTTCGAATCTGTGGTAGAATGTATACCCAATAGTTTCTTTAGGGTATCCTATGAAGACACATTTCTTTGCTTTGGGTTCGAGCTTATCAGGCTGAAGCCTTTTGACATAAGCATCGCTTCCCCAAACTTTAAGAAACGACAGCTTAGGTTTCTTGCCATACCATAGTTCATATGGTGTCGTCTCAACAGATTTAGATGGTGCCATATTTAATGTGAATGCAGCTATCTCTAATGCATAACCCCAAAATGATAAAGGAAAATCGTTAAGAGACATCATAGAACGCACCATATCTAATAAAGTTCGGTTACGACGTTCGGACACACCATTACGTTGTGGTGTTCCAGGTGGCATGAGTTCTGAAACGATTCCACATTGTCTTAAATGAAGGCCAAACTCGTAACCCAAATATTCACCTCCATGATCAGATCATCGAAACCTTATTTTCTTGTTACGATGATTCTCCACTTCACTCTGAAATTCTTTAAACATTTCAAATGTTCCAGACTTGTGTTTCATCAAGTAGATATATCCATACCTACTCAAATCATCAGTCAAGGTCAGAAATAACAATACCCCCGCGTGCACTACAAAAAAAGAGACATCCGTGACATTTTGGGCCGAACGATTTTTTTTTCCTGTCATGCTTATGACACTTCTATGACAATAAAAATGACAAAACCCAGTATCATCATAGATGTGGTGGGCTCCTACTTCTATGACAAAAATCATGACAGAAAATGGCCTTTTTGTCCTGGGCGGGCCGGAGACGCAGCTGCATGACATTCTTTGGGCCGTCCATGACGGAAAAAACCGTGGTAGAAGCGAGGGCGAGGAAAATATCGGGGAAGTTCCCGGTTACGGTGGGTGGTCGGGGGCCGAGCAATGCGCGTTTATCTCACGTACGCGCGTGTGTGCGAGGCGTTGCGCTCTAACTGAACCCGAGCGAGGCGTTGGGCTCTAACTGAACCCGAGCGATTGCACTAGCTACGTTACTAAACCCGAGCGATCGATCCCTTGCTGTTAACTGAACCCTAGTGGTTCCTTCGCTACTGCTGCTAACTGAAGCCGATTGATGCTGCCTCTTGACGAACAGTGAGCATTGTTGGGGGTTTGGATGAACAGTTCCTGGTGGGGGGTTGGATGAATAGGACCTCATGGTGTTGCCGCTGGATGATCAGTACCCCGATCGATCGAGCCGGTGGATGAACAAGACCACGCAGAGGGGTGGATGAACAAGACGACCCCGTGGAGGGCTGGTTGAACAGTAGCCGGTGGAGGGCTGGATGAACAGTAGCCCGTGGAGGGGTGGTTGAACAGGACCCCGTGGAGAGGGCTGGTTGAACAGTAGCTGGTGGAGGAGCGCGCGGTGGAGGTTGGATGAACAAGAGCCCATGGATGAACAGTCGCAGGTGGAGGCTGGAGGAGGTCGATGGTGGATGAACAATAGCCCGTGGAGGCTGGAGGTGGTCGACGATGGAGATGAACAATATCTCGTGGAGTCTCGTTTTGCGGTATGCCACACCCTTCCCGATGAACAGGACCCCCATTTCGACCGTAGCGCTCCAACACAAGTCCGTTTCCTCCGTTTTGCGATACGCCACACCCCTCCCGATCAACAGGACCTGATTTCGATCGTAGGAGGTCCAAGAGAAGTCTGTTTCCTCCATTTTGCGGTACGCCAGACCCCTCCCGATGAACAGGATCCTGTTTTGACCGTGGCCGGTCGAACACAAGGCCATTTTCTCTGTTCTGCGGTATGCTAGGCCTCATTTCCATCGGCTGTTCCGTCCAAGCCAGTTGGCTCCCAATGAACAGCACACGTTCCATTGCCTTCCGATGAACACGATGCATTCCGTTGCCTCCCTATGAACATGACGATGACACAGTTTCTCTGTTCCGACCCAGCCATGTACATGAGCTCTGGCCGTACGTATGCGCGAGTAGGCATTTGAGACCCTGCCCATATGTATGTACGTGGCCGTATTTACTTTCTTGCAACCTGGCCGATGTACGTACGTGTACATGACACGTGCACGCCTCTAATACGACATGTGCGCGCCTCTACTATGACAAGTGCGCGCCTCTACTACGACACATGCGTGCCTCTACATCGACCAGTATGTACATACACGTTCGCGACCACAATGACAACACTACATGCGCTTCGACCAGGTGGGTTTCGACTGTCAGGCACTTCCTTGCGTGCGAAAATGTAGCTGGTGGGTCCCAGCAGTCAGTGGGGAAACATTTTTTTTCATGAAATACAGTGGATTATCCGATGGGTCCCTACTATCAGGTGGAGGAATCATTATTTTGCCCGTAATAAGGAGGCACTTCCTTGCTGTGGCCGTGGACCCAGTTGTCAGCCTCTCCATGTACAGTACTCTTCCGATGGAAGTCGTTCCTTGACCACGCCGCGTCGAGAGCACTAGGGCGGTGGACGACGGCGAGGCCTAGGAAGGGGACGACACGGAGCCAGGGAAAGACGCGACAGTGGAAGCCCACGCGGAGAGGAGTACGAGGATTCACTAGTTCGACTGCGGTGTGAGGCTGCCATCGCTGTAGAATAACAGGGGGTGTGGGTGAGTAGAGAGATGACCTGGCCAGCGGTGGGAGTAGTAGGGGACGGTGAGGCCTCCGCGGCAGCACAACCGGCCACGGGAGACAGGAGCAGGCGGCACGACCGACGCTGCTTTGGGCGGCTGTGATTGCTCTCTGGTTATAGTGCCAGAAAAGCTCCTGTCTGCTAGGACTACGTTGGTATTTCCCCAAAGAGGAAGGGATGATGCAGCATAGTGATGGTAGGTATTTCCCTCAGTGAATAAACCAAGGTTATTGAACCAGTAGGAGAACCAAGCAACACAACATAAACAACACCTGCACACAAATAACAATACCACGCAACCCGACGTGTTAAAAGGGGTGTCGATCCCTTTCGGGTAACGATGCCAGAAAATTATAGTAGATTGAAATAATAGATGGCAAATAAAATAAATTGAAGCAAAGTATTTTTTATTTTTGGTTTAATAGATCTGAATAAAAATGCAAAGGAAAAGTAGATTGCAAGCAAATATATGAGGAAGAAGACCCGGGGGCCGTAGGTTTCACTAGTGGCTTCTCTCCAAAAAATAGCAAACGGTGGGTAAACAAATTACTATTGGGCAATTGATAGAAACTCAAATAATTATGACTATATCCAGGCAATGATCATTACATAGGCATCACGTCCAAGATTAGTAGACCGACTCCTGCCTGCATCTACTACTATTACTCCACACATCGACCACTATCCAACATGCATCTAGTGTATTAAGTTCATGAAAAAACAGAGTAATGCAATAAGAATAATGACATGATGTAGACAAGATCCGTTTATCTATTGCGTAGATATATATCTCGTCTTTTTATCCTTAGTAGCAACGATACATACGTGTCGGTTCCCTTTTCTGTCACTGGGATCAAGCACCGTAAGATCAAACCCACTACCGGGCACCTCTTCCCATTGCAAGATAAATAGATCAAGTTGACCAAACAAAACCCAAATATTGGAGAAGAAATAGGAGGCTATAAGAGATCATGCATATAAGAGATCAAAGAAACTCAAATAACTTTCATGGATATAAAAAGATATGACTGATCATAAACTCAAAGTTCATTAGATCCCAACAAACACACCGCAAAAAGAGTTACATCATATGGATCTCCAAGAGACCATTGTATTGAGAATCAAGAGAGAGAGAGAGAGAGAGATGAAGCCATCTAGCTACTAACTACGGACCCGAAGGTCTACAAAGGGCTACTCACGCATCATCGGAGAGGCACCAATGGAGGTGGTGAACCCCATCCGAGATGGTGTCTAGATTGGATCAGGTGGTTCTGGACTCTGCGGCGGCTGGATGAATTTTTTGTTGACTCCCCTAGGGTTTCTGGAATATTTGGGTATTTATAGAGCAAAGAGGTGGTCCGGGGGGCACTCGAGGTGGGCACAACCCACCAGGGCGCGCCTGGGCCTCCTGGCGCACCCTGGTGGGTTGTCCCCTCCTCGGGACTCCCCCCAGGTGCAAGCAGGGCCCGTTGTGTTCCTTCCGGCCCATAAAAAATCTCCATTAAGTTTCGTGACATTTGGACTCCGTTTAATATTGATTTTCTGTGATGTAAAAAACATGAAAAAATAGGAACTTACACTTGGCACTATGTCAATAGGTTAGTACCGAAAAATGATATAAAATGATTATAAAACATCCAAGATTGATAATATAACAACATGAAGCAATCAAAAATTATAGATACGTTGGAGACGTATCAGCATCCCCAACCTTAACTCCTACTTGTCCTCGAGTAGGTAACTGATAAAACATAATTTTTGATGTGGAGTGATTTTTAACATGTCATATCATATTTTTTTTCTTTTATAGCATGGACAATTGGACTTTTATGTGATTCAATGCAATAGTCTAGTGTTGACATAATAATTTAGATACTCAAGCATATCAACAAGCAACCATGTCTTTTAAAATATCAATGCTAAAATAAGTTATCCCTACAAAATCATATAGTCTTGTCATGCTCTGTCTTCCTAACACAAAGTATTTATCATGCACAACCCCGATGATAAGCCGAGCAATTGGTTCGTACTTTTTAACGCGCTTCAGCTTTTTCAACTCTTACGCAATACATGAGTGCAAACCATGGATATAGCACCATGGGTGGAATAGAGTATGATGATAGGGGTAAATATAGAGAAGACAAAAAAGTAAGAAAGTCTCACACCAATGCGATTAACCAACGGGCTATGGAGATGCCCATCAATCGATATCAATGTGAGGAGTAGGGATTGCCATGCAACGGATGCACTAAGAGCTATAAGTGTATGAAAGCTCAATATGAAAACTAAGTGGGTGTGCATCTAATCCTATAATGAAAAAATTCCCACTAGTATATGAAAGTAACAACATAGGAGACTCTCCATATGAAAAACATGGTGCTACTTTGAAGCAAAAGTGTGCTAAAGGATACTAGCAATACCCCTTCTCTCTTTGTTTTTTTCTTTTCCATTTTTTTCTTTTCTTTTTTTTTCTTTTTCTTTTTCTCTCATTGTCCGGAGTCTCATCCCGACTTGTGGGGGAATCATAGTCTCAATCATCCTTTCCTCACTGGGGCACTGCTCTAAAAATGAATAATGATGATCATCACACTTCTTTTTACTTATAACTCAAAAGAAACAAAAATTACAACTCGATACCTATGACAAGTATGACTCTATATGAATGCCTCTGGCAATGATCTAGCATAACATGTACGAAAAATGATGAACGGTGGCTGAGCCACAAACACTATGTCAGCTATATGATCATGCAAAGCAATATCACAATGAATGCTCAAGTCATCAAACGCCTTCATCTGGTTGCCCGTTTCTTTTGTCCCTCCTCATTGCAAACAGTTAATTGAACTGAACCATATGCCCTTCATCGCACACGCAACTAAAACCTAAACCGTGTTTGATTCATCCCTCATCGCAAACATTTCATACATTCTGACGGTTTTCATACAACACTGTTTGCGATTATTGCATTGCACATAGTTTCTCGAAGGGTCTCTAATCGTAGTGTCGCATTAGCAGCATCCTGCAGTAGTGCACGCATCATCAGAGAGGCACCAATGGAGGTGGTGAACCCCATCAGAGATGGTGTCTAGATTGGATTTGGTTGTTCTGGACTCTACGCCGGCTGGATGAATATTTCGTTGACTCCCCTAGGGTTTTTGGAATATTTGGGTATTTATAGAGCAAAGAGGCGGTCCGGGGGGCACCCGAGGTGGGCAAAACCCACCAGGGCACGCCCTGGTGGGTTGTCCCTCCTTGGGACTCCCCCAGGTGCAACCAGGGCTCTTTGTGTTTCTTCTAGCCCATAAAAAATTTCCATAAAATTTCATGGCATTTGGACTCCGTTTGATATTGATTTTCTACGATGTAAAAACACGGAAAAAACAGAAACTGGCAGTTGGCACTATGTCAATAGGTTAGTACCAAAAAATGATATAAAGTGACTATAAAATGATTATAAAACATCCAAGATTGGTAATATAACAACATGAAACAATCAAAAATTATAGATACATTGGAGACGTATCAGGCTGGAGCAAGAAGACCAGAGGTTGAAGAAGCACTACGGCCATTGGATGGACATCGTACGGTCACTGGAGCTAGAATCGTTCATATTGACTAAGTTGGCAAAACCCTCCGTCCGCGTCAACTTAGTAGGCCCACAAGTCAGCCTCCCATATGGTGGGTCCCAGCTAGCAGGGGGAGTATTCATTTTTTGTGCGTAATAAGGAAGCACTTCCTTGCATGCAAAGATATAGCTGGTGGGTCCGAGCTGTCAGCGGCGGGAACATTTTTTTCGCAAAATACAGAGGCCCATTGGGTTGGTCCCAGATGTTAGGTGGAGGAATCATTATTTTGCGCGTAATAAGGAGGCATTTCCTTCTGTGCGGTCGCTGACCCAGCTGTCAGCCTCTCCACGTACATTCCACGCCTGATGGATGTCATTCGTTGACCACGTTGACCACGACGTGTCGAGAGCACCAGGGTGGTGGATGACGGCGAGGCCTAGGAAGGGGACGACGCGGAGCCAGGGAAGACGCGACAGTGGATGCCCACGCGGAGGGGAGTACGTGGGTTGACTGCTTCGGCTGCGGTGTGAGGCTGCCGTTGCCGGAGAATAACATGAGGTGAGTATAGAGGGATGGCATGGCCAGCGGTGGCAGCACAGCCGAACATGGGAGGCAGGGGCAGGCGGTGATGAAGCTGTGTACCTAGGGTAGGGTCACGGACCTGTCCTAACTGCCCTACCCAAGGACACCTCTAGAATAAATCACCTTTCAATCGACTTGGAGGTGTTCCACTCGACAGACTCGAAGACATTCGACCAGGAAGCAATTACTCGACCAAGATCCAACCACTCGACGGCCAGGAGACCTAAAGTCACTCCGCACGCTAACGGTCAGTCATTAAGTGGCTTTTATGGTCATCATAGCACTTTATTACTAGCGTTATCAGTAACACCCTACCTTAATGTACATTGAACCCTTCGTAACGTGGGCTGGCCGGGGTCCTGGCGCACTCTATATAAGCCACCCCCCTCCTCTGAGACAAGGGTTCGGACCTCTGTAACTCATACACACATAATCCAGTCGACCGCCTCCGGGCTCCAAGACGTAGGGCTTTTACTTCTTCCGAGAAGGGCCTGAACTCGTAAACCATGCGTCCTTACAACCTCTCCATAGCTAAGACCTCGCCTCTCCATACTTACCCCCCTACATCACTGTCAGAGTTAGAACCACGACAGTTGGCGCCCACCGTGGGGCTAGGAGTCTAAGCGCCTAGTTTGAGAAGTTGCGATTTTTTCCGATCTCCTTGATCATGGTTTCGAGTGGAGCTTTGGTGGAGGGCCGTGAGATCCGTCTCGGCGCACTCACGTTCATCGCCGACGACTCCGCTTGGCTTCAGGAGGCTCCACTTGATGTCGACGCGCTCCCCGTCCGCGGGGCGACGCACTTTCGCGCATGCGTCCGTGGTGTCCTCCTGCGGCAGCCGTCGACCCAGTATCGGTCGGCTCTCGTGGCATCTCCCCGCCCTGTTTCTCGCCGGCGCAAGCGCTCCGGTCGGTCGACGCTTCAGAGGTGGGTGAGGCATGCGGTGGCCCGCCAGTCGGCCACCCCACAAGTCGCGGCAATCGAGCCCGACGAATCCCTCTACGGCCTGTTCAACCTGTCGACTGGCTCCACAGAGACCGCATCCGAATGCGACAGCAGTGACCCAGCTGCAGAGGTTCTGGTGATCGATGGGCCACACAGTCCTCCTGGTTTCCTCCGCGCTGACGGAGGCGCGGATGGGGGCGACCCGTCGCGTCCTCATGAGGAGTATCTCCCCGAGCCTCTCACGTCGTTGCAGCGGGAGGAACTTCGCCGCCGGAACATGGATGCACTCCACACTCCTATCGTTGGAGAAACCCCCGAGGCCCGAGCCTTGGAGGACGCGCGCTTGGCTAACTTGGCCGAGCACACTCGACTGGAGAATCTCCAGCGAATACTCGACGGGCGAGCGCGTCAACGGGCTCCAGAATCCAGTCGACATCAACTCTTTCCGCCGCCGCAGGTATATCGTACTCCGATTCAGAATTTGGCGGCTGCGGCCCGTATAGCAGAGTCGATTCAGCCCTCCTAGTCAGAGGCTGGCAGAGGCTTGTTGCAAATCAGAGCGTTGCTTCGGGCAGCGAGAGACCAGAATTCCGCTGTTTCTCAGTCACGGAACAGGATCCACAGTCGATCCGTTGCAGCGGATACAGTCCAGTCGGCTCACAGCCCAAGATTGCCTCCTAGGCATGAGGGACGTGGAGACCGGCGTGATCAGTACAGAAGGAATGAGCAGTATGATCACCGATTCGATCGTGATGATCGATGTCGAGTGCCAACCCCTCCCCCGAGGAGTGGATCATATGTGCCTCGACAGCAGGTGGACAGACGCCCTCATAGTGTTGGGCGGAGAATTCCAGTCGACCCCAGGGAACCAGGCTTTGATGCGAGATCCATTCTCGTTCAAGGTTTAGTCGACAGGAATAGAGCTCACCGAGAAGGCCACGACAGAGATGCGCCTACCAGTAGCAGAGTACATGTTTCAGAGCCGGAGTGTTTCAGTCAAGCCATCAGAGCCGCTGTAATTCCTCCCAACTTCAGGTTGGCGACTAGAGTTAGTAAGTTCACCGGTGAGTCCAAGCCCGATACTTGGCTCGAAGATTACCGAGTGGCTGTCCAGATTAGCAGTGGGAACGATGAGGTAGCCATGAAGCACCTGCCTCTCATGTTAGAAGGCTCGGCCAGAGCGTGGCTAAATCAGTTAGCACCCAGCAGCATTTACACTTGGGAGGATCTCTCCCGAGTGTTTGTCACCACATTTGAAGGAACATGCAAGCGACCTGCAGGCCTTACGGAATTGCGGTCTTGCGTGCAGAAACCGAATGAAACTCTGAGGGATTACATCCAGAGGTGGATCACATTGCATCACACAGTTGAAAATGTACCAGATCATCAAGCAGTTTGTGCCTTTAAAGAAGGCGTTAAGTACAGAGAATTGAATCTGAAGTTCGGTCGAACCGGAGAGATGTCTCTAAATCGGATGATGGAGATTGCCACCAAATACGCTAATGGTGAAGATGAGGATCGACTCCGGAGTGGCAAGCATAAAGCAGTCGCCCAGGAAACCGGAGGAAATTCCAGTCGGAAATAGAAGCGGAACGCCGAGCCAGCCGCTCCTGGGGAGGCCCTGGCCGTAACCCAGGGAAAATTTAAGGGAAAACCCAAAGGACCTTGGAACCCCAAGAAAGTTAAAGACCAAGATGGAAATGATGTTTTGGATCTACCGTGTCACATCCACACCAAGAAAGATGAAGAGGGTAAAAGTCATTTACCCAAAGCATACCACTCGACAGTGTCGGCTTCTGATCCAGCAGTTTCAGGGCAAGCAGTCCAAAGATAAGGAAAAGGAGTCGGACAAAGTTGAGGACAAGGAAGATAGTGACGATGGGTACCCCCAGGTCAATTCCACCCTGATGATTTTTGCTGATGTTGAGAGCAAAAGTCGACTGAAGGTTATTAACCGTGAGGTAAATATGGTTGCTCCAGCAACACCCAATTATCTGAAGTGGTCCCATACTGCCATCACATTCGACCAGTCTGATCACCCTACGCACATTGCCACCCCTGGGAGGCAAGCTCTGGTGGTCGACCCAGTTGTCGAAGGCACTCGACTAACCAAAGTCCTGTTGGATGGAGGCAGCGGTTTGAACATACTGTATGCAGAAACATTGAAAGGGATGGGCATTCCGATGTCCAGGCTCAGCACCAGTAACATGAGTTTCCATGGAGTCATTCCTGTGAAGAAAGCCGAGTCACTCGGCCAAATTGCTCTTGATGTGGTTTTCAATGATTCCAAGAATTACTGCAAGGAAAAGTTGACATTCGAAGTTGTGGATTTCCAAAGTGCTTATCACGCTATTCTGGGCAGGCCAGCTTATGCACGCTTCATGGCTCGACCATGTTATGTGTATCTCAAATTGAAGATGCCTGGTCCCAAAGGTGTGATCGCTGTTACAAGCAATCGGAAGAAAGCAGAAGAGTGTTTTCCGAAAGGCTCAAAGATTGCTGACGCTCAGATGGCGGTGGTCGAGCTGCAAGAGTGTCAGAAGACTGCAGATCCGAGTGAGTTGCTACGAGCTAAGAAGCCTGCTTCAGAATCAGCTTTTCAGTCGTCCGGTGAAACGAAGGCAGTTCACATTCACCCGACCGATCCAAACGATGCTCCGACTCACATCTCAACGACGGTCGACTTCAAATAGGAAGAAGCGCTCATCCAGTTCCTCCGTGAGAACTGGGACATCTTCGCATGGAAGCCTACTGACATGCCTGGAGTTCTCAGGGGGCTGGCTGAGCACCGTCTACGAGTCGACCCAAAATTTAAACCCGTGAAAGAACATCTTCGACGGTCCACCGTCCAGAACAGGAAGGCCATTGACGAGGAGGTGGCTCGGCTCTTAGCAGCGGAGTTCATCCGAGAAATTTACCACTCCGAGTGGCTCGCCAATGTTGTCATGGTCCCCAAGAAGGACAAGTCACTTCGCATGTGCATTGATTTCAAGCATGTCAATCGGGCCTGCCCGAAAGATCATTTTCCTCTCCCCCGCATCGACCAGATAGTCGACTCGACTGCGGGATGTGAGTGTTTGTCTTTCCTAGACGCCTATTCCGGGTACCATCAGATCCGTCTGTACGGGCCCGACGAGATCAAAACAACTTTCATCACTCCATTCGGGTGCTTCTGTTATGTCACCATACCATTCGGCCTCAAGAATGCCGGAGCCATGTTCATGAGGATGATTCAGAAGTGTTTGCTCACTCAAATTAGTCGGAATGTGGAGGCATACATGGATGATATTGTGGTCAAGTCACGGAAGGGTTGCGACCTGCTGACTGACCTTGCTGAAACCTTTGCCAACCTCAGGAGGTATGATATCAAGCTCAATCCGTCAAAGTGCACGTTCGGAGTTCCAGGTGGGAAGTTACTCGGTTTTCTCGTTTCTGAACGGGGAATCGACGCCAATCCTGAAAAAATTGGTACTATACTCCGGATGAAACATCCTGTGCGTGTGCATGACGTCCAGAAGCTTACAGGATGCTTGGCCGCTTTAAGTCGATTCATCTCTCGCCTCGGCGAAAAGGCATTGCCTCTTTACCGACTGATGAAGAGGTCCGACAAGTTCGAGTGGACTCCAGAAGCTGATGCAGCGTTTACAGATCTCAAAGCTCTGCTCTCCACCCAGCCGGTGCTTGCTGCCCCAATCAGCAAGGAGCCTTTGCTGATTTACATTGCAGCCACAGGACAAGTTGTCAGTACAGTACTTACGGTCGAGCGGGAAGAATAAGGAAAGGCCTTCAAAGTTCAGCGCCCAGTATATTATGTTTTTGAAGTTTTGACTCCTTCAAAGCAAAGATATCCTCATTACCAGAAGCTTCTATATGGGATTTATATGACCACGAAGAAGGTTGCACATTACTTCTCTGATCATTCCATTACAGTCGTCAGCGACGCTCCACTATCAGAGATTTTGCACAACAGAGATGCAACTGGTCGAGTGGCCAAATGGGCAATTGAACTTCTTCCCCTAGATATCAAGTTTGAGGCAAAGAAAGCTATCAAGTCCCAAGCAATTGCAGATTTCGTCGCCGAGTAGATCGAACAGCAACTTCTGACTCAAGTTCACTCGGAGCACTGGACCATGTTCTTCGATGGATCTAAGATGCTGAATGGTTCCGGTGCTGGGGTAGTATTGGTTTCCCCCGAGGAGATAAGCTCAGATATGTTCTCCAGATTCACTTCGATTCCTCCAATAACGAAGCAGAATATGAAGCACTTTTGTATGGGTTGCGCATGGCCATTTCACTCGGTGTCCATCGCCTCCTGGTCTATGGTGACTCATATTTGGTGGTTAATCAGGTGATGAAAGAATGGGACGTCAGAAGTCCAGCTATGACTGGTTATTGCAATGCAGTGAGAAAGTTAGAGAAGAAATTCGAGGGGTTAGAGCTTCATCACATCCCCCGACTGAAAAATCAAGCGGCTGATGATTTGGCAAAGATAGGCTCCAAGAGAGAAGCCATCCCCAGCAATGTGTTTTTGGAACACATCCACTCGCCATCAGTCCAAGAAGATCCTTTTACAGATGAAGCCCCGCAGCCAAAGAGTGCCACAGATCCGACTGAAGTTGAAATTCCGGCAGTGGTCGACCTAATCATGGAAGTTTTGGCAATCACCCCTGACTGGACGATACCGTACATCGCGTATATCCTGAGAAAGGAACTCCCGGAGGACAAAGAAGAGGCTCGACAGATCGTCCGTCGATCCAAGGCCTTTACAGTCATAAAGGGACAGTTGTATAGAGAAAGCGCGACTGGAGTCGATCAGAAGTGTATAACACCAGAAGAAGGTCAGATAATCCTTGATGATATCCACTCGGGGAACTGTGGTCATCATGCGTCCTCTCGGACCATTGTGGCTAAAGCATACCGAGCGGGATTTTACTGGCCAAGAGCGAATGAAATGGCAAAAGAGATAGTCGACAAGTGTGAAGGGTGCCAGTTCTACTCCAACATGTCGCACAAGCCTGCATCAGCCCTAAAGACCATTCCACTCGTCTGGCCCTTCGCTTTTTGGGGACTGGACATGGTTGGCCCATTGAGAACAGGCAGGAGCGGTTTCACACATGTGCTTGTGGCAGTCGACAAGTTTACCAAATGGATTGAAGCTAAGCCTATCAAGAATCTTGATGCTTGCACTGCTATCAGTTTCGTCAGAGAGTTAACATTCAGATATGGAGTCCTGCATAGCATCATCACCGACAATGGGTCAAACTTTGATTCAGACAAGTTCAGAGCTTTTTGCGCCTCTCAAGGCACACGAGTCGACTACGCATCGGTCGCCCACCCCCAGTCGAATGGACAAGCAGAAAGGGCAAATGGTCTGATTCTCAAAGGACTAAAGCCTCGGCTGATGCGTGATCTCAAGCACGCAGCAGGCGCTTGGGTCGACGAGCTTCCGTCGGTTCTGTGGGGATTGAGGACTACCCTGAATTGGTCGACTGGAAGAACTCCGTTCTTTCTGGTTTACGGAGCGGAAGCAGTCCCGCCGAGTGATCTACTTCACAATGCACCCCGAGTCGAGCTTTATACCGAAGATGAAGCAGAACAAGCCCGGCAAGACGCAGTCGACCTCCTGGAAGAAGAAAGAGAAATGGCTATGATCCGATCGACCATTTATCAGCAAGACTTGCGTCTATTCCATGCCAGAAATGTGAAGAGTCGAGCCTTCCAAGAAGGAGATTTAGTCCTCCGAGTGGATCAACAGAAACCACACAAGCTCGCTCCTACTTGGGAAGGTCCCTTCATCATCACCAGAGTCCTCCACAATGGAGCGTATCACCTTTACAATGTCGATCGCCAGATCGATGAGCCGCGAGCTTGGAATGCAGAACTGCTCCGCCCCTTTCACACTTGAATTCTCACTCGGATGAGATGTAATAAGAAAAACTTTTGTAGTCTATTTATCAAAGACAAGAG
Organism: Triticum aestivum; assembly: GCF_018294505.1. Classification (NCBI taxonomy): domain Eukaryota; kingdom Viridiplantae; phylum Streptophyta; class Magnoliopsida; order Poales; family Poaceae; genus Triticum; species Triticum aestivum. The sequence goes on along the minus strand of NC_057809.1, from coordinate 189,622,651 downwards.
TGTTACAAATTTTCCTATAATTGTTGTTGCTTTTGTTTGCATGTGAAAACCCCTAGTGGGTGGCTTAGCTGTGAATCCGTTTCGCCTAAGTTTGTAAAAAAAATCCTACCGAGTGGCGAGCCAGACTCCCACTCGGAGGCTTAGCTGCAGCTCAGTGCTCGCCTAAGTGTTTAAAAATCCTACCGAGTGGTGAGCCAGACTCTCACTCGGAGGCTTAGCTGCAGCCCAGTGCTCGCCTAAGTGTTTAAAAATCCTACCGAGTGGTGAGCCAGACTCCCCCTCGGAGGCTTAGCTGCAGCCCAGTGCTCGCCTAAGTGTTTAAAAATCCTACCGAGTGGCGAGCCAGACTCCCACTCGGAGGCTTAGCTGCGGCTCAGTGCTCGCC